>NC_061093.1:35457410-35472410 GCF_015104395.2 Macrobrachium nipponense
ATATATGTTAACCTAAGGGGAATTCCCCTGCGGTTAATTTATATGAAAATATATAAATTCCGAAGTAAAGCGAATTGGATATTAAAGTACATTGTAGCTTGATGCATATATATAAACATAAATATATATGTGTATGTGCATGTATACATACTTACACATTTAATGAAGAGGAAGAATGTGAGCAAGGACTTCTTGAAAAATTATGATCTGTTCTACGAAGAATTAAATGCTGACAGAAACGTAAAGGATAAATGGATCTTAGAATAAATGATGTAAATGGGGAGAGTCTGTCTGAGGGGAATGCAGTCATGGGTCACAGGAGTGGGCGTTTTGAAGTGCGCTGAATGTAGATAGTAGAAGAGATAAAGCAAAATGATCCAAGAATGGAAGGGGATAAGGGTGAGTTTGAAAACCTCTGTGGGATTTACTGTTGAAGATATAATGAGGGCAGTAAATATGCCAAGAAATGGAAGCCAGAAGTTGATGGCATTATAATTGAGATGATGTGGTGAGGTGTAATTAAGTGGCTGACTAGAGTATGTAAGGTAGGTCTTGGTGAGAGAAAGTTTCTAAAGGAATGGGTAAGAGAAATAATTATACCTTTGTGTAAGTATTAAGAACATGAACATATTTTTTCTTATTAAAGGAAATGTTTTTGCTAGGGTTTTGATTGAGAAAATGAGAACTTTGACAAAAGGTTTGATAAGGAAAGAGTACTAAGGATGAGGAGACTTCAGCTACCCGAAATGTGCCCGAGAATTATAACTGAAATGGTAATGGGCGTCCCAAAGAATGTAGCTAGTCTTGAGGACGTTTTTATTAAAATTAACAGACATAAAATATATTGTCGTATAAGTGATGAACAGGGAATATGCATGATATGAAAGCAAAGGAGAGAGAAATATGTTAAATGAACTAAATGGAGCAGGACAGATGCATGCTATACAGTATTCTATATATCTATATATATATTATATATATATATATATATATATATATATATATATATATATATTATATATATATATATATTAAATAAAACTCCTCCGTTAAACATGATACGTATCAAGTATAAAAGGCCCATTAAAACGTTTTAATGGGTCTTTTATACTTAAAATATATATATATTATATATATATATATACTATATATATATATATATATTATATATATATATATATATATATATATATATATTTATATATATACACATATATATACATACATATACATATATATACATATATATACACACACACAGATACATGTATGTATAGAACATTTGTGTGTAATGTCTGGTATATTAATAAACGCACAATTGTAAATGTGTTTTTTTGTTATATATTTGTATTATTTTGAATGTTAACTCTGGTTTAGACAATGCTTAATGATGTAAACCTTTGATTGCCAACGCCCCAAAAGATGGCCTCCAATTTGGTATGTCCAGTCTTCCTCATGTTTATGGAAAATGTATTCCCTGGTTGTCTTTGGTAATGAAAAGATGTTTCCACGTTCCCTTTGTAGATCTGTATAAGCGTAGCAGGATCCCTGCTCCCATTTCCATTTTCTTTGACCAATTCGTAAACCAATTAAAGAAGAATGGTATGTGTGTTGAGATAAGAAACCAACATAAGGTCTTTTTTATTCAGATTCCATGACGCGGTCCTATTTCTTTCGTGCTTATACTGTATATATTTTCATATCTTGTAGTGAGCACCCATTGTTTTTTAATCCATTTGTGTTTTATATATTTTCCTCATAAGAGCCAGTGATGTTTATATGTAATTGCAATTCCTTTCTCTTTCTTATTTTGTATTGTATATTTATGTTTTATAATTGCGTTCTTTTTTACTGTCTTATTCAAGATATAGTGGCTAAACCACCTTTCACCTTAGGACAAAGCTTTAATAACGGTACCGGGTTATTCTATGCAAAAAGAAGGATGGCAAGCATCTTTTGTAATTGTTGTTAAATAACCGCTTCCAATTGGAGATCTCGAATTAGTAAGAGCAATGGAAGGGTGTGGCAGTAGTAGTAGTAGCCGCACCGAAGTCGTAATATGATGGAAGCAAGTTAAGCCTCCAATATGTGACTGAAATGACGAGCAAAATATACTTTTCTTTGAAGCTATTCTAAAGCCTCGGGGAAATGAGAGAGATCCTTTTTCGGTCACCGTACATAATAAATATATATATATAAATAAATATATATATATATATATATATATGCTTAAAAAATCACAGTAGATGCACGTGACTTCATAAATAAGCGAATACCACGGGAAATGATAGACAGGAATCCAAAGCGCTTTTCGTCTTTATTCAGACATCGTCAAGGAGTACTAAAGTACAATCGGAGAGGAAGGCCTCAGGTACAAACAAGATCAGGAATACCAGATGGTTAATTATCAAAAGGGTAAAAATTAAAAGGGATAATCCAGGATTATCGGATATCACACGGTCACAAACTTAAACAGATTCTGACCCTAACCGAAATTACAAAGTATCTTTACAGTCCAAAACATGTAAAAACTGAATATATTTCTGTCTATCATTTCCCGTGGTATTCGCTTATATATATATATATATATATATATATATATATATATATATATATATATATATATATATATATATATATATATATATTACGTATTAGCCGGGCCTTGAGAGAGGCTATATACGATTAAACGGAAAGAATCAATTGAGGGATTTCAAGAGGAAATTGCTTTAACTTACCGTAAAACTGGTTTATAATGGACAATTAATCTAGAGGAATAGGTCGCCACGAAAACTCAGCTCGTTACTTTACAGCTATTTATTTACAAAAGGCCCTTACTGGCCTGGAGAAAAGTAAATGCAGCGTCCACACGTTGGGACTTATATATCTCTCACAAATGGATAATAGCTGGCTCAAAATGGATTCGTGAAGCTGGTTTCATAAACTTGGGTAATGCAACACTTGCGGGCAGAGAGACTGGGCACGTGACTCATGGAATCTGGAAAAGAATCCCAGATTAAACAAGATAAAAGAAAAAAGGATTTATTGCCCCATTTCAATTGGTTAGTTCTCTAACACTGGGAAAAGGAACTGTTTAATGTTTCACTGAGGTATGAATGACTTCATTTGTCTGGGACGATCACACAAGGGGAAGCATGCGGCCATAAGGCAGTGAGAGGGAACAAAAGGATGAGTTCCTTTTGGGTTGGAAATTGAATTGGGAAAACGAGGATCAAAATGATAATAAGATGGAGAGACTGGCAATATGCTGTTCCACAAGATGTACTGGATGTCGTGTTCAGTGTGGACCTTTGTAGAAAAACGTGGCCTCGCTTTGTCTTGGGCCTGGGTCGATCGTGCGCCACTCACGCCCTGGATAGGCCTAACAGGAAGGCAGGTGGTTGGACATCCGTCCGAGGTCACGTCCTGCAGTCGACTGGGGAGAACCCTGGTGGGTTTTGCTTGGGTGTTGGAACGTCAGCTTAACCCCCAGGAGCAAGGCAAATCCTGGAAACAAAAACATACAGCCAGCAAAAATAACAAATGAAGAAAAAATAACCCTTCAGTGATTGATGCATTCAGAAAAAGTAAATGTGGACGAATCCAATATTGTAGCGACACCAAAACTATACTCGATATTTGAAATAATTACAGTTTCTTGAGACCTTTGCCCCATCATTAAAAGAGAGAGAGAGTTCTTTAAATCACTCGATAGACACAATCTGACAAAAATTAAGCGGTATAATTTGATGCGTGTTCCGTATGGAAATTTAAGAGAGAGAATTCAGCAACTAAACGCCAAGGCTTCTCCTCCACATTAATCAAGTGTCAACTACATCTTTCGAACCCTTAAAGAATTGAAGATTTTTTCGGCATGGTTTTCTAACAAAGTTTCGTTCGGTCGGGGGCCGTCTCAGGGTGAGGCGTTGGGAGATTTTAAACTATTCACTTAGATTGTCAGTGACCAGCTCGAAGAAAGGAGGGCGAAATTCCTTTGTATTTCAACTGATTGTTACCAACTTTTTCTCTCTTTTGACCAAGTTTCAATAGCTCTGCCAGTTTCACGACCTTCTGACCCTGTGACTTGGGAAGAAAAAAAAAGTGAAAAAAGAGACTTTTATGAGATTGCATTAAACCCTTGTGAAAGTGTTTTCAGACCAGCCCGGATTTTCTCTTTTTTTATTTCTTAGTATTTTGCTTGAAGGTGTTGCTGTTATTGTTTTTGAAGCGTAAACTTTATATTGAAAAGATAAATAGATTTTTGTCAGTAACTTGATAATGATTCTGTTGTTTTCTCAATTTGCCATTATTCTTACTATTAAAAGCAACTATGGTTCCTATCGTTTTTAATATTGTACATTTAAAAAGTAGCAGGTTACCGGATGACTGAGACTCGGATATGGCCGTTGAACATTTTTTAGGCTCCATCGCTCACTCATAATGTAACCAATATTCCTCTCTAACTTTTAACCCTTCCTCTCATCTTCTCTCTCTCGCTCTCTCTCTCTCTCTCTCTCTCTTCTCTCTCTCTCTCTCTACAAATTTCGTTGTCGTTCACTTTGTCTCTTTATCTCTACAACGTTTCAACACTTCATCGCAACACCAGCCTACTGTTATTATTATTTTGTCCTTACCATAAAAGATCCACTAGAAAACCTTTCATGGCCCCATATAAACAGGAACGCAACTTAAGTTACAAGTTAGTGCTCATAAACGGCGTCCTTGAGGCAGTTTACAACGGCAGATGAAAACTAAAGCTTTCCATGATGCCCTTTAACAACATAGATTAAACCTCGATGGATATACTGTTAGAAGGACGAAATATTCGTGATTCAAAAGCAGTTGCTAGAGTAATGTTTATTGATAGTTGCATTATTAGCTCCAGAAGGTTTTCGTTCAAGATTTTTTTATCGTTGGTAAATTTGTTAAGAACGGAAAAATTCTTATGAGTATTTAGTTTACTTACTTGAAGTTGAATCGAAGGCCTGCCTCTTTTTTTTGTTTTAAATAAATCCAGACGATTGAATTTCCTGAGATTTGTATCGTGCAAAACTTTTGCTGAATTATTGTGAAAATTTGTCGAACCTCCTAATTAGAGCAAATATGGGAAGCTGTTGAATTATAATGTAAGTTCGGTCGCAGATCCGTATTTTATAGCTAACAGAAAAAAAATCCTAGGTTTTCCTGAAACTTTTCATATTTAAGAAGAACCGCAACAAATAGAATCTGATTTGAACCTGGCATGTGGCAAGAGGCTCTTCGTTGTGGAAGTATAGTAACTCACCGAGCTTCGTTTAGGAAGATGAATTAAATTAACGATGTGAACTGATTTCATATATATACCATAATTGCAACTCCTGAATGACAATTTACCCGTATATAATTATACAGATAAATAAATGTCATTTTGAAAAGCCGTGTGGGTTGCTGTAGTACATGTAGGGTTTGCCATCTGCGTGCGGAATATAGATGTTAAGATCGACTTACGGAAAAGATATATATTCTGTAGATAGCTGACTCGATTTTGCTAAGAGTGTTGTTCAGTATGGTGAAGTATGAGAAGTTTTTTTTGTACTTTTTTCCTGTATAATTTAGAGGAGTAGTAATCAATCGGTTTATGTTGTTCACATATGTACCACATCTCTTTTATTTTCTTACAATATTATGTGATCCCTCACACCTTAAATGTCTATATTACCTAGTTGTTTAGTGTGTATGTATGTATTTATGAATTCATTTATGTAAGTACATGTTTTTCATGAATATATGTAATACATCTTTGTCTACGTGCTTATTAACTCATCGTTTTCCTTCGAAGAGCTATGCCTGCTCTTAACGAGAACCTTTCTACTAAACTACCGTTTGGATGAGGACTGAAGCAGCTGTTAGTATCACTGTTACTGATTTTCTCGGGATTATTTCTCCCTTAATTTTTTGTCTGTTTGCAAATAGATACAGATGCACAAATATATATTCATGAAAAATATATGCTTACGTGAGAGAATTCAGAATTCATCATTGGTTGTGCGTTACTGCGGTTTTCTCTGATCGTTTTATTGTTTTCAAATTACCATTCAACCTTATCCATCCAGATTGAGAAAACAATAGATATGTTAATACAGACATTTTGGTTTTATCTGCGCATGCAAAGTGACCTGACCCATCTACTCTGGACCGAGTATTCAATTAAGTACTTTGTAGTCTGCAAAATATAATAAGAAAAAAAACGGATCTTTATAAACTTATTACATTATTGCCTGAATGGAGAAGATAATTCCACAGTTGAGTCAGTGTATGAGGATAATAGCAAAAAAAAGGTGGTTTCAATCGAAAATATAAGATAATTTGCATATTTCCTTGTATAGAAGATGTTCTTTTGGTGAAAGATGGTTTGATTTTCATAAAAGACTGTTTGTGTATCAAAGAGATATGAAAATGATCTTGAATTTGCAACTGTTTCTGCAAAGATGCAATACATTGTAATTACCTGTATATCCTGGTTTGTGTGATGTCATAGATGACAGACCTGTATGTCATAAAGGTGAATTGATGGAAAGTATACCTAACATCCTTCCTTCATCAGACCTTCAGTGTTTTGTCAGAGTAGAACTTTAGCAGCTAAACAACTTGTTTAGCAGCCATCCAAGCCCTAAAGTGAGAGTATTTAAAGACTTGTGGGTAATGTCCATCAGGTTGTTATGACCCCTCTCAAAGGGCTAACATAAACCAGAGACCAATAATAAAAACTTTTTTACTAATTGGTGTTTTCCAGAGTTAAAGTCACAGAGGGTGAAATAACAATCAGTGTGCCAGTATTAACAGGGAGGGATAACTTAATACCAAGGGTAAAATACTTAAGTTTATTAAAAAAAATTCAAAGTTAGAAAAGATTAACAGAAGCTCTGAAAATACAATAAAAAGTGATCATAAACACACTATTCCAACCAAAACTCCTACACTCTTATGGTAAAATAAAAGAACATACATACCAAATAATGAGGGGGTTCTGAAAAGGTAAGGGAATGTTGACCAGGAAGAAGCCCAACAATTTACAACTAATAAACATTCCCTAACAAACACGATGGCCACCAAAAGCTTAAACCTCCACGGGGATTGTCCTGGAGTAAGCAGATATTGCTGGAACATAGGCTGTGGCAGCAGGGGACAAATAAGGTAGGAATGGCTTGTCCCAGAAGACTTAAGGGTCTGCAGACAAAGGCTATAAGGTGGGAATAGCTTGTCCCGCAGTACTTCTAGGCCCACAATCCGCCCCGACCACAACCCAATGAACTCGCGCCCCTCAGCATTAATAAACTGCAATAACTTACACCTGCATTCGGTGAGGTCCCCCAGGCAAATACTGGCCCGAGGCTACAGCAAGTAGAGAAGAAGAAGCGTTGTGAACAACTCCAGCTCAATACAGGGAAAATTCTTCCAGAAATGCAGAGTTAACTAGCTGTAATCCCAGAGAGGCCGTATTAACACAAAGGCCAGATTCAGACTGCCATACCTGGGTACATAGCCTTCGAAAATCACCTCGGAATACTCCAAGGAAACCGAATATAGGACTTTGAGAATATTCAGGCAGAGGATAAAAAACAAGAATGGTAACTCAAAATAATGTCAAGGAAGAAAACTTAAAACCCTGATGGGGATACTATAGTAAATGGCAAATTAGGGTAAACTAAAGATAATTAATCTAAACCAAATCAAAAAGGAAAGGGCAAAGTCATAACAGGTAGAAAGAAGTAAATGTTGAGTGGTGCTGTCAAGTACTTGCTCCCAATATTTGTGACACCAAGATGTTCCTCCTGCATGCTAAGGAAGGAGCAATATGCCTGAATTTTTGAGAATTTATCTAAAGTATGGAGCATCCCTTGACGAGGGGATGCTTATGCCCATTTGGTGACTTCCCAAGGCCATAGCAAGACAGTGTTCTTGGATACTTCCGCCTTGTGGCTTTATATTAGTGAACTGTTGTCAACACTGGCTTATGATGTCTGTAAGATTTTGAGTTCTGAGTTACTATTACCTAAATATTTGCACTACAACATCTCATTGCAGTCACCACAACAAAGTTTCTTGATGGGGATTGGAAATATCCCATTTCTGTCATCTGAGACTCATGTGTTCTGAATATTTCTTATAAACTGAGGAATTAATTAGAGTTTAGAGTCAGGGGAAAGCCATAACAGATGTCATTCCTATCCTTCTGAGGGCAGTACTGAGTGAGTGTATGCTACTTGCTTGCTCTCTTTGTTGAAACCAAAGCTAGCCAGGAAATTTTTGAGGGTGAAGCTTCTGTATAAAGAGTCCCTCAGGGGCTTATAAAGCCCGCTTCAATTTTTTTGGGGGCGTGATCACGTATGGTCTTGACCTGCCACCTGGGTGGCTGTGAGTTCGATTCTTGGTCATTATATTGAGGTGTTAGAGATGTGTATTTCTGGTGAAAGAAGTTCACTCTCGATGTGGTTTGGAAGTCACGTAAAGCCGTTGGTCCTGTTGTTGAATAACCACTGGTTCCATGCAACATAAAACACCATACAAACAAATGCAAACGTTTATACAGCCACTATGGAGAACAAGAGTCACTTCCTATTCCTCCCTCTTAATGAGAGAATGCCTTGACGAAGTTTCTTGGCTTCACCTTGGAATGTTTCTTCCTTGGTGAAGCCTTGAAACGGGCAAGAGGGCTCTCGAACTTGGGGAAATTTTCCCCAAGTCTCTAATCTAAATTTCTCTCTTTAGTCTTTCACTAATTCCTTTTTTTATTTCGACCTCTTCCTATTTTTAGCATCCTACTTTCTTCTTGCTGTCCAAACCCTATTAGTAATATTTCTTTTATTCAATTTTTTTTTTACTAGTAAATAGCGTGGATATTTCCACATTCGTTACATCATGCAGGTTTGATGAATGGGAGAAGGGATCACGGTTGGGAGGGATTTTCATTCAAAGCTATATGTGAGAGTATAGGATGACGTCAGCCGTCCCGAAGATGGTTTTGGACCTTTTGGCGGAAACTGTTCCCGGAGGTTGGGTCATCGGAATCCAGGGGGATCCAATCTTTGGGAATAGGACTCTCAGCTTATGGCCGGAAGCCCGTCATTACAGATGCAAGGGGGATGATTCCATGATTTTATGGTCTCAGTCCCAACAGGCGGGTTTAGCTTACACCTGTGCCTCTGTATCTGTTTTGATGCGATCCTACGGGTAGGGTATGGAGCGGATCATCTGGGAAGTATGCTCTCACTGTGCCGATAGTGGAGAATGTAAATGCCCTTTACAACGTATGATACTTTCTTAATATTCTCAAACAGGTAAAACAAACAAACAAACACAAAACATTTAAACAAACAAACTAAAACCTTCTTATGGATAATTCGGCTAATGACCCCCCCTCCCCTGGATTTGCTGACTCTCCACCAGCACTGTGAACGACTTTAGCGACTTCAAGTAATGACACTCGGTTGACGACCAGGGAACTAAAAAGGGCCTTTCCTCCAGTTCCAGTATTTACACACTGGAACCATTTATTCCTTCATCCCAGGATGCCAGGGGGATTAAAAAATCTGGCAGTGCAAATGAAAATTGTAGAGTCTTGTATTGTACGGGCATTGCACTTGATATGAATTATGAAAAAATTTGTTCACTCATTTTAAACCATTCGGAGAGATTGAAAGGATGAAGCTGAAACTCTCAAAAGGCAAAAAAGATTTTGAAGCATATATAACTTTTCAGGATCATTCCAAAGCTATGGTTGCCCTTTCCAATATCAAAAGTGGCAACATTTGCGGATTTTCTGGCTGTGCAAAATGCATAATATTCAAAACGTTTTGGATTCTGAATTTGACTATATTCCAAAGTACTCTGACTTGTGTGATGCCCAGAAAATTGCTCCAAGGGTATTACCTGAGCCAATTTGGTATGTTGCTTCGTACAAGAAGGTGCAACAACATCATTAAGGGATACGAATGCCTTGAGAAGAAAAGTTGGTACCATTCCTCAAGGAAATTTGAAGCGTTTTGGATATAATCTATTAATTAAGGCTGGGAATGAATCCCAAGCAGTATTATTGAAGAAATTTTTAAACCTTTCTGATTCAGATAGCATTGGGAAAGTTTATCCTCACAGCACCTTCAACCAGTCAAAGGATTAATATATTGTAGAGATTTATATGAGTTTATAAAGTTAAAAAGCTACCAGGAGATAACAATGCCATCTTGTTGATATACCACACCCTATCTTCCAGACTATATAAAAGTCAGACACTTGAGCATTACTGTCAAGAAATTCCACCCATGACCTATGCAGTGTTACAAGTGTTATGATTTTGGTCATGTTATTGGGAAATGCACCAATGAAAAAAGATGCTTCATTTGCTCCAAATTCCATAATGCTTCTGAATTCCACGATACCTCCAAAGATTGTGTATCCGAAAGATTTTGTTATCATTGTGAGGGAGCTCACTCTCCGAACTCAAGACAATGTCTTGTATAAATTAGAACAGACTATAATAGATACTGCTAATAATGAACATATCACCTATAAGCTGCAAAGAAAACATATTTTAGGTAATAATTCGACTTATGCGAAAGTAGCATCCAAGAATCAGCATTCAACTGATGATATACAAGTTTCTCATTTCTTGTCTGGTGCAGAATCAAAGATTCCTGATAACTCTACTTCTTCATCAAGTCGATCAGAATCCAATTCTTGCATTGACGCTGGTATTCCCAAATCATTACCAAAACGCCAGCATATAAATAGAATAATTGGAAAAAAGAATGACACTACTACCCAAAATCAAACTAAAAAAGAAGAGGCAGATTTCTGTACAGAACAGATTCAACATACTTGCCACTGATGACAGCACCTCAAAGTAGACGGAAAGAACTTTCTGAAGTGGAGATAGAATGGAAGATGGTGGAACTAGAAATCCCAAAAGCAAAGTCAAAAAGAAAAAACGTGTACTTGAAAGTACAACTCCTCCCAAATCAAAAAAATCGAATAATGAGATATGCTTAACAAAACCAGCAGAAGATACTCTTCAAGTATACATACCTGAAAGGGCTTCTACCCATGTACCAAACCCAATTGAAGCAGAAATAGTAACATTGCTTCAACTCCCAACCTCTGAATCTGAACTTAATGTTTCAGACAATCATATTACCACCCATGTGATAAAGGCCGAAGTACACGCAAATGCACACGGTTCTCAAGAAGCGGAAGGAATCCTTACTAACAATGTACCCCTTGAAGAAATAATCCCTCACAGTTTTAGGCAAAACTAGTAAATCAATGATATTCCATAAAACACCAAACAGGGCATAAAAAAAACAACCCACAAAATGTCCTGTGGCTGTAATGATTGTTTTTTAGACGAATTCAATGACCTTAAAAATATAAAGTATACATAATAGAATAATCTAATAGACAATTTTACTAAGAACAAAAATAAAAACCAGTATGGTAAATTAGAAAGCCACAACACTGGTTGTATGTGTGTTGACCATCTAATAAAGAAGCGTGCAACAGGCACCCTTCATCTTGAAAAATTTCTAGAAAAATTTAATCACAATCCAAAAGAAATTCAGGAAACGAATCGAAATCGAAGTAACCAACAGGGAGCCATAGCTAAAGAAGCAAAACCTCATTCAAAAAATACTGCTACTGCAGTAAACAGAAACCCATTCCCGGCAAAATAAGCAGAAACAATACTCTACCTAGTGATATTCCACCTCCACTACCATAATGTACAATTCATACGTAATCCAATGGAATGTTAATGGTCTTAAAACCCGTTTACATCAAGGGGAAATTCAAAGACTATTAAAATATTATAATCCAATTGCAATATGCTTACAGCATACAAATGATACCGTTCAATCAATAGGAAATTACAATTTAGCATCTCATTCAGTTCCTTCTGCTAATACATTAGGAACTGCAATCTATATTCATAACAGAGTAACTTACGATGCTATGTCCTTTAGAACCTCAGAATTTCAATTATCTGGAGTTAGATTACATTTAGATAATAACTCCTTTAATATTTATATGTACAATCAACCCTCTTGTAACTATAATTTGCAAAATTTACGGAGATCTTTAACTCCCACAATCCCATCTGGGATACCAATTGTGTTGATGTTGCACAGATGGTTCAAAGGTCGAACAGATGATGAATGATCACAACCTCTGTATATTGAATGAGGCAGAGAGTAGCACTTACTACTCAAAAACTCATGGCACCCTATTCGTCAATTTGATTTAACACTCTGTTCCAATAGTATTGTTGATAGGTTTGAATGGAATGTCCTAGATGACCTGTTTAACAGTGACCATTTTCCTATTTTGATTACCATATTAGGACATATACCAACTTCTCCGATCCAACGGTATAATACAAATAAAGCTGACTGGGATAAGTTCAAGTTTTACACTAGGCAAGTGCCTGCCTTTTGGTTATCCAGGACCATGATAAAACAAACGACGACTTTGTGAATTTTATCACACAAGCGGCTGATAAATCGATGCCTCTGACTGGCAATCGACAGTTGAAACATTCGGTCCCATGGTGGTCAGACACATTAACCCAACTGATAAACGAAAAGCGTGCAATTGGAAGAAAATTAGAAACCCTAAATAAAAGATTCAAACATTTGAGTACAGGTCCCCTAATGTTAGGGAATACAATAAACAAATTAGTTGACATAGCCATAGAAATTAGTGTATTGAAACCATATTTCAATAAGATTTCTGCTAAATTTAGGAAGGAAGTAATTAAAGGCAAGATAATTTCATGGCAAAAATATGTGTCAAGCATATCAGATAATACTTCTATGCAGAAGGTGTGGCAGAAATTTAGGAAGATTAACGGTTCTTACAGCAGACCAGCAAGACACGCATTAATGCATAATGGCTCATTAATACATGATACTCAGACAATCTCTAATATTATCGGTCGTAATATTGAAAACATAAGCAGTATTGATAATTTAGATGCCCACTTTCGAGCCCTTAAAAGAAGAGAAGAAGCAATACCATTGAATTTTGATACTGTAGAAGATATTTACTACAATAAAAGATTTACTGAAGAAGAGTTGGAATTTGCATTATCAAACTGTAGCTCAACAGCCCCTGGAAAAGATAATGTAAATTTCGATATGATGAGAAATCTAGCCCCTTTAGCCAAGGCCTATCTATTGGATTTCTATAATCATCTTTGGACCAAACATCTGTTTCCAAAGGCATGGAAACATGCAATAGTAATTACAGACCAATTTCACTAACCAGTTGTGTTTGTAAATTACTGGAAAAGATGGTTAATTATAGATTGAATTGGTGCTTGCGTCGTAATAATGTTTTATCAAATTCTCAATTTGGCTCACAATCGGAGCGATCCACCTTGGACTCTCTTTCACACCTGGAAAATTATGTACGTAGAGGTTTTGAACGAAAACAGATCACAATAGCCCTATTTTTTGACATTCAGAAGGCATATGATACAACATGGAGGTACTCGATACTAAAATCCTTGCATCATAACGGTTTCCGAGGACATCTTCCTATTTTTATCAGAAATTTTATAAATGGAAGAACATTTCAAACTCGTATTGACAATATTTACTCTGAATCTTTTAAGCTTGACTGTGGTGTACCCCAAGGCAGTGTTTTAAGTGGAACGCTTTTTGCGTTGGCAATTAACGATATAGTAGATCAAATGCCACAGGGGAGTGCAAAGTAGTCTTTATGTGGACGACTTTGCAATTTACTATTCATCCAACAATCTTCGTCATTTGCAAAGAATTCTAAATAATGCCATTCGAAAAATACAAGCTTGGATTGCGTCTGTTGGTTTCAGACTTTCGGCAGAAAAAACTCAAGCAATAATGTTTTATAGGAATAGTAGATGGAAACAGAATCAAGATATAAATCTTACTTTGGGCAATGTACAAATCCATTTCCAAGATAAAGTAAAATTTTTGGGACTGGTCTTTTGATAACTCATTTGAATTGGAAAGCACATGTATCTTACATCAAATCTAAATGTAATAGTGCTCTTAACTTAATGATGAAATTATCTCATACAATATGGGTGCAAGGAGATCAACTTTACTGATGATATATAAGGCATTGGTCTTATCAAGAATAGATTATGGAAGCCCAATATATGGATCAGGAATCTGAAGCAACTTTGAAGTCTTTAGATCCAATACATACTCGAGGCCTGAGAATTTGTAGTGGAGCGTTTAGATCATCCCCAAATCTCTCGGTTTTATGTGAAATTGTGGAGAACCCCCTTTGTCGTTGCATCGGGATTTTGTAACAATGTGGAGTGCATTGAATATTCTGTCTACAAGTTCTCCTACAAAAAAGCTCTTTTTTCAGAGTGATATTTTTATAAATAATCATGTGCCATTCATTCCCCATTAGAGCAAATAGCTGTTGGCAGTCCAACAAATTAAAAAATGAACATCATTCAACCATCCTCTTTTCCCCCCACCTTGGATCATGAAAAAAAACAGGAATATGCTCTCATCTTTTTCATTTAACAAAGAAATTTAGCTATACCCCGAGTCACCATCAACAAATTGCCATAGAGCATATTCAAAGGAAAGGTCCTCACTACGCCATATACACTGATGGCTCTAAATCTTCAGTGGGTGTAGGAAGCGCTGCAGTGTCTTTGAAGAAAATGAGCCAGTTATCATTGCCAAACGAGTCTTCAGTATTCACCTCCGAGCTATATGCCATTTTACTAGCCATCAGTATTGTTAAAGCACATGAAGAAAGACTAAATTTAAAATTTATCATCTACTCGGATTCACGAAAGTGCCATAGAAGCCCTCAAAAGCTATTCACATAAGAATCTGTTGGTATTAAAGATTAAAGAACTTTTAAACAATTTTTATCTTGAAGGGGTAGATATTGAATTATGTTGGGTCCCGGCTCATGTAGGAGTTGTTGGAAATGAAAGAGCAGATACTGCTGCTAAAA
>NC_061093.1:35477410-35490220 GCF_015104395.2 Macrobrachium nipponense
GTTCGAGATCTACTAGTCAATAGTCTTTTCGTTGTGCCGGAGTTTGGCCTCATACCCCACCCACTACACCATTCACTAATCAGCTTTATGTCACGATTGCAACTAAGGACAACTTCTTTTTTTTTATAAGTGGAGACCTAACACACTAGTGTAACGTCATCTGCATACTGAATAATCTTGTTTTCCAGGCCAACAACAGATCACTTATACGCAATATATTAGTGGACCAAGAATACTAAGCTGTGAAACTCCTGACACAATAGGCCTTGGTTTGCTAAAGATCCCATCAACAGCAACTTACTGCTGCCTACCTGTAAGGAAATATTGAAGTAATCCTAAAACGTACTGCTCCAAAATTCTGAAAGTTATTTAGAAGTGCTGTATGATTTACTAGAACCTTATCAATGTTCCCTTACAAATGGTATGTCCAGTCTAAAGAGCATCACAGTTGCCTAACTGCTGCTTATATGCATAATGACTGTTGGCTAACATTCGTTTGTTTGCAATTTTCGAGAGTGTAGGAAGAACAGGAAATTACTGTAGATATGGTACTCTTTGGAACATAAACTGTAGTTACTAAGTTTGCACTCACCTGGCAAGATACCTGCATCGACATGAAAAGCTATAGAAAATCAACTAATCTTTGGATAAACACTTAACACCATTTTAAGCAACACAGGGAAGACCCATCGGGATCTTGCCCACCCAAACTATCAAAATGATCAAGAATTAACGTCTCTAGAACAAATGCAAATTTTGTAAGAATAGGTTGAGGAAGACAAGTATCATAGAGACGGACATCGTCAGCCTATTTTAGCTTCAAATGCTTTATGAAGCAATTCAGCCTTTTTCCTAGGCCTAGTATCCAAGATAGAAGGTGCCAATTTAGTCCAGAACAGATGAGACCAAGAAATTCCTTCAAGTTTAATACCTCTAAGCTATATAGTAAATTGTACTTGCAGCACAGCAAGATTCAAGACAATGGTGTATTTTTCTTGTGAATGATTTAGTCTCCATTTGTTGAATTTGGTTTGCCTGTCATGGTAATCTCGCCTACATGTATTATTCAAACAAAGGCTGGTCATTTGCCCTAATATTGATGACCTTTCTAGGGGACATACCTTACAAAAATAGCCATCAGCATTTTATTTAACGTAAGTTCTCCTTGGGGCCTGGATCTGATATACAGTTGGCTCTAGATTTCAGCTAGACCGTTTTTCCAATGATGGCACAGTGGTTGGAAGTGCAAATATATGTTTACAGACCTGGGACTTGTTGATAACTGGAACTTGTGTGAATACATAATATCTAATCCATTACTAGAAATGTGTGTGGGTTCCTTAATTAGATGGACAAAATTGGATGATATACAGAATTCAAGAGCAGACCCTCCCATGTTGACCTGGGGGGTTTAAATTATGCCACACACAGTGATTTGCATTGCTGTCTCCACAAGTAACGAATGATTTTGTGAATCCTGTGATTGAGCCTTACTAATCTTCTCCAAGAGACTGTTGAATAATCCTTTGGGTTCCAGTGCTTGGTTTCAAGCGTAAATTCCATATTCCATTTCAGAGACTGTTATATATTGAATTGTTACTATTTGGATTGTGGTAAACAGCAATTACATAAACATTGTGGAACTGAAAATCTTAAAAAAAGAACTTGGCAGCTACACTTTTTAAAAAAATTATTTAATTTTTTTTTTTTAATAAATAGGTCGTCTAGACCTAGTGTAGAGAGCCATACCTTGTGCGTATGGGATGTTACTACCATATAGTCAGGGGCGTCAAACCTTGGGATTAAAGATTTAAAGATATCAAATCGTAGTTACAGGCACAATTCTGGAGGTCAAGAAAATTTGACAAGTCTACAATATGTCAGTAAAATACTCTATAATTTTTTTTACAGTAATGAGTAGCAGGCCCAGGGTTAAGCTCAATGTGTCCTGAAACAAATAAAACAGCAACATAAAATTAGAAGCAGATCTACTAATATACGCTCATAACAACACTAGCACAATAAAAATCAACAGAATTTCCAGCCATAAAATCAACAACAATATTTATTGACAGTAATTTCATTTAAAGGGTGAATAAAGCTGACCATGTGTAATTAAAAAAAATACGCCTGAAGCAATTTGGTCTTCTAGATGGATCAAGGGTACATGTGAGGCAAAATCAAACCCTCCAGATTTGCCAAACAAGATCTGAAAAGAGTAGAGTCAAGGTGGATTTAGAAATTTTATAAGCCTGAAAGGAATAGAGTAGGAAAAAAAGAAGGCGCTTTCCGGACCTCCATCCACCAAGCAATTTCGTTTTCCTAGCATATCTTTATAAAAAAAGGGGGGGAGGTTGTTAAGAAATAAACTAAAAGACAAAAATGTCCTATTATCCTCAAGTAAGTGAACTTAAACCCAAGACCATGAAAGGCCACGGTACAATTGCTATGGCACACTCCAAGATTTGAGAATAAGGTTTATATTCAGAGTAACCCTCTCTCAGAAGGTTATTACCAAGGGTAAAAAAAGGTCCATTCCATCCGATGAGATTTCAGATTATCATGCTAGAAAAGTTTGCTGTCAAGACTAAAGAGTCTTCTACCCTAACTTGTGTAGGCAGGGATGTCATACCCTGATGTGAATGTTGCTAAGGAAAAGCCATATTAACTCACTGTTAGAAATTCCTGTGCTCTCTATACCTACTTATGGCTACACAAGTTAACGTAATTGAAGCTGGTACATTTGTACTTCGGAATAACTTGCTTGAGGAACAAAATTAGTTTAAATGTTGACAAATAATGAGTAACAGTTGCATAGCCCAAGTCTAGACAACATGCATCCTGACAAACGGTAAAGGTACCCCAAAAATTTCCAATTTTCTCTTGTGTCGTTCCTTGTTCTTCCGTCAGAAATAAGTGCATAGACTAAATTTGTCGCTAATCTTTTAAATTTTCTACTCTTTCAAACGGTGTTCAGACAAAGGTGGACAGGTTAACCATCAAGATAGTATCGTAAACAACGAACGTGACTAAAATCTTGCTCCTTTGAGTTGAGAGGAGACCTCGTAGCATAAGACATGCCACCGTTTTACACATTGCTTAGGTGAAAACTAGTTATTTCCTACTGTCCAGCTTTGGAATACTTTCCCCTTCTATTTCGCCTGACCTTATAACTTTACATCCTTTAAGAGGCACTTCATTGTGCTCTTTATGGTCAAGGCCCTACCATCCTTTACCTATTTCGCGTCTTCATTCAGGTTGGACTAAAAAGAAAGGACTTAGAGTTAGTGTTCCTTTATCCTTCGCTCTTAAC
This sequence comes from Macrobrachium nipponense, assembly GCF_015104395.2. NCBI lineage: Eukaryota > Metazoa > Arthropoda > Malacostraca > Decapoda > Palaemonidae > Macrobrachium > Macrobrachium nipponense. Next base: position 35,480,724 of record NC_061093.1, read on the forward strand.
AGGATATTAATTTTATGCCGAATTCTGTTGAAAATGTAAACAAGTTTAGTTTCTCAATCCTTCTCGAGTCGATGTTATCGGTTTTTAGATGCTAGTCGCATTTATAAAAATAATAAATATACAATGGTGAACATATCATAATTCAAGCTTTTATAAAATAATCAGTATACAATGGTGGACATATCATATAATTCAAGCTTTTATATTCATTAAATAACAGCAGCGCATTCAATTAACGCTCTGTACAGTTAATGATTTCTACTTATTTTTATTTCAAAATAATCAGTACCCTATTGTATAAATTAGTATAAATATGTATAGTTGTTTATCTAACACGAGATTTGTGTAATTCAAAACGCTTCAAAAATATCCGGTTTTATAATTGGATTTTAGATGTCACTGCCAATATTAAATTTGATAAACAAATTATAATGACAACGTAAATGTTGGGCAATACATTTTTATTCTATATGAAACTTCATTTATACTTATTCATATGTACTATACAGATGATTTTGAAGGACTCATTTCCTCTATTGAGATCTGGCTTCAAGTAAAAAAATCAAGACGTTAGTCCAGGCATGTCCCCTTTCATTCTTTTAACTACTGAATCAGGAGTGGACCCTTGTGCAGAAATTCTCTTAATATAGCTGCTTCATATACCAGTAGAAAGGCCCATCAGCAGCTTGCCGGAATATTCTGCATAAAAAGTAAAATTAGCTGGAAAAGCCAGCGCTGCCCGGCAAAACACTGAATGACAAGTGACAACCGTTAACCCCCTCCTCTCTCTCTCATCTCTCTCACTCTCTCTCTCTCTCTCTCTCTCATACACATACAACAATCGTATGTTTACTGAAATGGGGTGTGAAATAATCGTAGAGTGTTTGTAATTACTATTATATGGACTCTTGTGCTGCTTAGGTAATAATGCCCTTCCGTTCCACACTTTTATCCTGCCTGTTTATCCGGTATTTAAAAATCTTCCATTCCTGTTCCCAGCCAACAATTCCGAGTTATGCCCTTCTCACCAGCACATCCTCTTCCATCGTCTTTAGTCGACCAACTTTATCTGAAAACTCTGATCGATATTCACATACAACAACCCACAACCCCTTTAAAGCTCCATGCCCCTACATTTGCTACCATTTTCATCTTTCTTACTCAACGTAAACTACAGCGGCATTTCGCTTCAACTTTTGAGAACATTTATACTCAACATTCTCGGCCTCACCTCCTGAACGTTGGCTTCCATTAACTCCTTTACTCTTCCTTTATTTATTATACAGGAGCGACTTCCCTTGTATCATCTCAGCTGTGACTTTGTTCTTTTCTTATCCTACGATCATCCAAACTATTTGGACCCAAATACTTAAGACGAATCAACTGCTTCCATTCGTTCACCATTTTGATAAACAGTTTTTGTTTTTTATTTATTCTTATTGGTTTCCATTTATTCACCTTAACCTAACTGCTTCCCACCCGGCTCACATTCTACTTTCTCTTTAAATTTTTTTAAAACTTTCTCATTACTTATTACCTTTCCCTTCACCAATCTTCAATCGCTTTTTGTTCAAAAATTTTGTTTTCTTATTTGTGCATGAATATATCAGTATCCATACGTGTGTATATATATATAATTATATATATATATATATATATATTATATATATATATATATATATATATATAATGTATGGATTTATGTATATACGTCTGTATGTGTTATTTTTTCCGATAGTACAGTAGCTAACGGCCTCAACTTACCAACGAAAGTCGAGAGTGCTACCCAAATGAGTAAAAATTTTCTCTTGGCCTGTTTCACGAGAAATCCATTGTGGCCATGTTAGATTGAGTTGTGAATTAGGTACCCAGTGGCTAGTAATCTGTGAAGGATTGCAGCCATGTAGTGATGATTTATGGCCAGCTGAGAACTGGAAGGTTTATAATCGGCTTTTAAAGCCATTTCCGGTGGGAAGAAGGTATATTGTAAAAAATGAAATTATTTATTTAAAATATAATACGATAGATATATATAATCATTATATATATAATATATATATTATATATTAATATTAGATAATAATATATTATATAGACACACACCTCATACATATATATATATTATCATCGATATATATTATATAATATTATATATATATATATATTCATATCTTATTCCAGGGCGGGAACCATAGGGAAAGGCATCGTACTCAGGTACATTTATTTCGCCGACGTTTCACGACTCATAGTCGCATTCTCAAGGCTATAATTAAAGATAAACACACGAACATTAAAACTACGCACTGCATAATTCATAAAAATTACGCAATATTTAAAAATTCAATGAACATCAACATCAGAATGTAGAACATTTAAAAATTTATGAATCTCTTAAAAAAACAGAAAAACATACTGAGCGCTAAATTACAGTACAGTTACATTAAAATATTAAAAATTACAGAAAAAAGTATACAAAAATTACGATATGGGTGTAAAAAAATTAAAAATAAATAAATAACACTAAAACAGTAAGGCTATTCTATACCTTATCCTCGCAAAGGACGGGCAGTGACTGAGAGAATTTTTAGAAAAATAAAAATAAACAAGCACTCTAGGCGATAAACAACTGAACAGAGGAGGATTGCGCATTTAAGGACGGAACTATCTTTTTTATCATAATGGATTCCAAGGTTGTTAGGTCGTTTTCGTTTTGCGTTTGGCCTATAATATAAAAATCCTTATCATTAATATTATGTTTTACATAATTTAGAGTGATTTCTGATATTTGACTGTTCGGGGTTTGTTAATCTGCTGCCCGTTCTAAAACTTAAGCCCTGTGAGAATCTATTCTCACTTTTAGTAACCTCTTCGTACAACCCACATAAGTCCCGTGATCACATCTCGGGCACGTATATTTATATACAACATTAGATTTTAGAAGAGGACTAAGGCGGTCTTTCGTCTTAAACAGGGATCCGATAGTTAATGGATTTTTTGGGACGATTTTTAGGTTCAGTGCCGGGAATTCCTTTTGAATAATTGCCAGGAACTTTTTTCTGAAGAGGTTGTCATGAAGAAAAGGGAAGCTAGCAAAGATTTTTAATTTTGGGACTGTCAAAACCGTTGGCACCTCTATGAATCGGGCATCAAGCATTTTCTTAAGCATTTTGAACAAAAGTTTGTCTGGAAAGCAGTTATTTTTAAGATATTGGGAAAGAAAGTTAATTTCTTCATTAAAAAGTAAACCAATTAGAGGTATGGGTAAAGGCCCTGTGTAGGAGAGTTGAGATAGTATCAAGTTTTAAAATTATAAAAGCAAGAACTATAAAAGTTGATACCCAACCCAGTAAAAGTCTTTTTTCTAAAAACACCCGTGTAGAAGCCTTCCTCGTTCCTGGACACTAGAACATCCAGAAAGGGAAGCTTGTTATTTTCTTCTTCATCGAGTGTAAATCTGATATTAGGGTGCAGGGCATTGACAAATTCTAAGAATTGTTCCGCATTAAAACTTGTTTTCGGAATAAGGCGAAAAGTGTCATCAACGTTTATCTACGATAAAACTGAGGCAAGAAGCTGGAAGGGGGCAATCATCAAAAACATACGCTCCTCCAAAGAGCACATAAAAATATTAGCAAGTGTCGGACCCAGTGGGGATCCCATTGCTACTCCTTCCACTTGTCTGTATAAAAAGCCATTAAAAATGAAAGTCGTGTCCTGCACGGCCAGTTCTAACAACTGTTTAAAAAACTCACGACTAAAATTATGAAAAGTAGAGTCCGGCTCTATAAATAACTTATTTAAAATAATGTCAATCGTCTCCCCTACAGGGACATTAGTAAAAAGTGACTCAACGTCCAGACTAACCATAAATAATTCTGAATCTTGTATAAGAATATCCTCCTTTAATTTATGAGAGTTGCTTAAAGAAAATTCATTTTTAGTGAGAGGCTCAAGTAAAGGAAACTAGAAATTTGGCAAGCTTATAACTAGGAGTGTTCACTGAGGAAAGAATGGGCCTTAATGGGACATTTTCTTTATGTATTTTGGGCAACCCATACAAAACCCCATACGAAGACCCTGTAGGGAATAGTTCCTGGTATATATCATCATCAATTATCTTATTTTGTTTTAGCAACCTTAGAAACCTTACAATTTTGTCCTCTGGTTTAATGATATTATATAAATCTGGAGCACCTATTTTCTCAAATTTTGTATGATCGTTTAAGATAATATCCATCTTCTCAATATAAGTATCCTTATCCAAAATTACGCAACCCTTACCTTTGTCTGGTTTTGTAATAATAATACTGTCATCATTAGCCAAGTTTTTTAAAGTGTCAAAATCATATTTGTTGAAGAAAGGAGTCCATCTAGTGTTTAGCTTATGATATGCACAATGAGCTAAAGATGATAACTGAGATCTAAGGTTGTCCAAATTAACATTGAAAGGGAGGGATTTAAGACGGCGGAAGAGAGATTCTATGGGTAGAAAAAAACTTGCTATAGTTCGGCTTGTAATTCGGTAAACAAAATTCTAAGCCTAGAGAAAGTAAGAACTCTTCCCTCTTTGACAATAACCTTTTTGAAAAGTTAAAAACGGTACTCTTATTGTTATTTCTACAGATTTGAGGGGTGATGATTCCCAAGCTCCTTAGTTTTCTGTTATGTCTTTCATTTACATCGTTGATGAAATTCAAAACGGTATTATTGAAAAGACGTACAAAAATTACCTTGTCTAAAATGGTGAGACAACTACTTACGAAGGTTTTCTGCTCAGTTACCAGCTTGTTTAACCTTTCAATATTTTTCTGCTTAGACACAATCTCCATCTCTAACAGTCGTTTAGTAGTTTCAATATAAAATTCTGAATGATAGAGTGAGGTTTTATGCACCTTAAATTTCACAAAATTAGGCACTACATTATTTAGCTGACAAAACTGTAGAAATGTCAAATCCAATTTGGCTTTCTCTAACTTCTTGGTGAATCTCTCCAGCATTCTGCATCTTGCTAATAGTTGTGCACCATATCTCCTCCGAATAAGTTCTTGAAAGTGGTTAAAGCCTCTTGATCTGATGCGAAGAAGGAACAGAATAACGAAGAAAAAACTGCTGATGTTCATCGTGATTGGTGTAGCCTTTGTAGTGAGTTATCCCATAAATATCCTTAGAAGACGGAGCTGCCGCTCTATGTACATCTCATCAGGGGAACCATAGGGAAAGGCATCGTACTCAGGTACATTTATTTCGCCGACGTTTCACGACTCATAGTCGCATTCTCAAGGCTATAATTAAAGATAAACACACGAACATTAAAACTACGCACTGCATAATTCATAAAAATTACGCAATATTTAAAAACAACAATGAACATCAACATCAGAATGTAGAACATTTAAAAATTTATGAATCTATTAAAACAGAAAAACATACTGAGCGCTAAATTACAGTACAGTTACATTAAAAATATTTTAAAATTACAGAAAAAAGTATACAAAAATTACGATATGGGTGTAAAAAAAATTAAAAATAAATAAATAACACTAAAACAGTAAGGCTATTCTATACCTTATCCTCGCAAAGGACGGGCAGTGACTGAGAGAATTTTTTAGAAAAATAAAAATAAACAAGCACTCTAGGCGATAAACAACTGAACAGAGGAGGATTGCGCATTTAAGGACGGAACTATCTTTTTTATCATAATGGATTCCAAGGTTGTTAGGTCGTTTTCGTTTTGCGTTTGGCCTATAATAATAAAATCCTTATCATTAATATATGTTTTACATAATTTAGAGTGATTTCTGATATTTGACTGTTCGGGGTTTGTTAATCTGCTGCCCGTTCTAAAACTTAAGCCCCTGTGAGAATCTATTCTCACTTTTAGTAACCTCTTCGTACAACCCACATAAGTCCCGTGATCACATCTCGGGCACGTATATTTATATACAACATTAGATTTTAGAAGAGGACTAAGGCGGTCTTTCGTCCTCTTCTAAAATCTAATATTGTATATAAATATACGTGCCCGAGATGTGATCACGGGACTTATGTGGGTTGTACGAAGAGGTTACTAAAAGTGAGAATAGATTCTCACAGGGGCTTAAGTTTTAGAACGGGCAGCAGATTAACAAACCCCGAACAGTCAAATATCAGAAATCACTCTAAATTATGTAAAACACTATATTAATGATAAGGATTTTTATTATTATAGGCAAACGCAAAACGAAAACGACCTAACAACCTTGGAATCCATTATGATAAAAAAGATAGTTCCGTCCTTAAATGCGCAATCCTCCTCTGTTCAGTTGTTTATCGCCTAGAGTGCTTGTTTATTTTTATTTTTCTAAAAATTCTCTCAGTCACTGCCCGTCCTTTGCGAGGATAAGGTATAGAATAGCCTTACTGTTTTAGTGTTATTTATTTATTTTTAATTTTTTTACACCCATATCGTAATTTTTGTATACTTTTTTCTGTAATTTAAAATATTTTAATGTAACTGTACTGTAATTTAGCGCTCAGTATGTTTTTCTGTTTTAAGAGATTCCATAAAATTTTTAAATGTTCTACATTCTGATGTTGATGTTCATTGAATTTTTAAATATTGCGTAATTTTTATGAATTATGCAGTGCGTAGTTTTAATGTTCGTGTGTTTATCTTTAATTATAGCCTTGAGAATGCGACTATGAGTCGTGAAACGTCGGCGAAATAAATGTACCTGAGTACGATGCCTTTCCCTATGGTTCCCCTGATGAGATGTACATAGAGCGGCAGCTCCGTCTTCTAAGGATATATATATATATATATAATACTAATATATATATATATATTATATATATATATATATATATATATAGATATATATATATATAGATGTTTTGTGGGGGGTTTTAATTTGTTGTATAGACGTAGCAGTTATAATAATAAAATTTAGTTTTTTTTGATACGGAAATAGAAAGTACTTTTTTCCACGCAAGAATGTAAAAAAACTAGGTCCCAAATTTAAACGTGTTTGATATTAGAGGGCTTATATCACTTCATTGTGTTTACCTATATTGAGAAATCGATAGGTATTTTGGTGGTTCTCTAGTCTCTCCTTATCAAATTCATTGCGGTATTCCAGATTCTTTTCCTTGAAATTTAATTAAACTTAGCACGAAACTAAGCGAGGTACTCGAAGTTATCCAAACAATGTTATTGTGGAGCTCGGGTTTAGAGATTTGCAATGATCATAAAATTTTCTTGACATTTATGGTTTCATGTCCGACATTCCAGCATGACTAATGCCGGTTCTGAATCATTATATATATGATTGCGAGTCAAATCTATCAAAACCTTTTTGAGGCACGGACTGCGCAGCTGGTAATCTGGATAGAATTATTTAGGTTTGTATGTACAAGATTTTTATTGTCATAAATTTTGCTGGAAAATCTATAAAGCCGTTTCTTCCAGTAGGGTATTGGTGTAGAGAAAAATGATGTATAATATAAATACTGTCATTTTCATTGTTTTCTGTTGGATGAAGGATAAACTTCTGTGCTGAACATTTACACAACATATACTGCTTTACATTACTGCACGGAAAGCTTATCAGCAGTTCGTCAAACCTCCTTACACGCACTATTCGCCTAAGTCTTGTATTAACCTGTCTCCACAGCTTCTTTTCAGCATTTTCAAGGGGTTCTGCTCTTTCTTCATCTAAACAGTTCCAAATTATAAATTTTCTTCAACCTATTCTTTTTTTTTTCTCTCCTTATACCCAAATCATCTCAAAAACATTCGGTTTCTTCAACCTATTCTATTTTATCTCTCCTTATACCCAAATCATCTCAAAAACATTCGGTTTCTTCAACCTATTCTATTTTTTCTCTCCTTATGCCCAAATCCTCTCAAAAACATTCGGATCCGTGAAGTTTAATCTTTAGTTTCACGAAGATAATTGGCTATACCATTTTCTGTTTGGGGAAATGAGGACTATACGTAGGTTTATTGGTGTGGCCTCCTTGGGCCCTTTTCTTCAATGAGGAAAATGTTGTGAATCGGTAACGTTTTTTGAGTCTCGTAAAATGTTTTGCGCTATAAATCTATCGTGTTCTAAATTTGCCAAACAATGTATCTGAGCAGCTTTAGCAAAATTACCTTCATTGGTCATGAGCATCCCCACTTAACTCCCATAAGAGTTTGGTCAACAAGCCCTCCCTATATTCCAGGTTTTGGTTTCCATTGCTTCCTGTTTTTTTTTTTTTTTTTGTTTTTTTTTTTTTTTTTTTTTACTTCCATTGTGTAACTCATTTCTAGTTTTCTGTAAAAGAAACCTATAGAGATGGCTATTTGTCTGTCCATCCGCACTTTTTCTGGGGCTAGCGGGCTGCAAATTGTTATGTTGTTCATACACCCTCTATTCTTCAAACAAACCAAATTGCCGCCTTCTAGCCTAGTGTTCATTTCATTTTAGGTTAAAGTTAGCCATAATTGTGCGTGTAGCTCCGCAATAGGTGCCAACAACACAGACCACCGTAAGCCAAACGGCTGAGAGTTTCATGCATCATTTTCGCTGGACAGAGAGCTCGATTACGCCGAAGAAACGGCTCATTTTTTTACGTTACGTTCCTTAGTTACATTTACTCTGCCACTTACTGAAGTGGGACATCTTCCATTCTTCCATCAAACTTAATAACATTCATTTTTCCATCTTGGTTTCCATTCATTCTTAAGCTTAACTCTGGTTCGTATTAAATTTTAGATTTCTCCTCATGTAAATCCTTTCAGAGCTCTAACACTCAATTTCCAGTTTTTCTTTGTTATTTTTGGGCGTCCGTAATGTATCATCAGCAGTAACCAACCACTCAATAAATGAATAGCATTTAAAGTCCTTTTCTTATCCTATAACTGTCCTCGTCATGTAATATTCTGTATGATTTCCTGCATTAATCCTTAAGACTATAGATATCCGTAAAATACATGACAAACCCTAGTCACTAACCCACTTTTACATTAAAGATAATTACCTTCCATGGCTTGCATCCTACACCATCCTAAAATTTGCCTTTTTCAGATTCGTTCATGAGTTTTTATCCAATGAAGCTTTTTCCCCTCTGCTGTCATGCTCCTCACACAACTGTCTTACAAGAACCATTGATATACACTTCCCTAGTGTTGTTTGTCGAGTTCGTAATGGTTTAACGTTAAATGTACTACAACGACAAACCAACCTCTGTCCTCTGCTTTGCGTAGCTGTTTTTGCTCGCAACATAGACAAATTGCAGCTGCAAACACTGTGTCGTCTTCTAGTATTAAGTATAATCAGTACTACTCAGTTTGTTAGGAGAGATATTTTTGGCTACAACTAATATATCGAGTTGTCTACCAAGTGTAGTTGTGGAGTCATCTGATCTGCTAATGTGTAAGCCGAGGGAAAATTAACACCTACTTTCTGCCAACTTTTCGTTTTATTTTCTTTTCCATTATATTTATTTCTTCATGGCCCTTTTCCTTTATTTTC
>NC_061093.1:35490720-35500720 GCF_015104395.2 Macrobrachium nipponense
AGAGTAATGTTGATAACAATGAAAATCACTCGATATAGTGATTAATTAAGCTCCAGTATTCAAATTAATAGCAACACATTAGAAAAACAGAGCTATATATTACTATATATCGAACAGAGCTATATATTGCTATATATCGGGGAGTACTCAGCAGATCAACACAAAAAGTAGCCAACTTACAATGAAAAGAATATTAGGTATGTGTAAACTTGAGCTCGTTTTACACAATTTAATACTGATATATTTTTTTATCAAATCAAAGCACAGACCATGAACCAAGTGTACGTTTAAAGGGAATTATAAAGAATAATTTTACTGACTGAATAGTAATAGATTCTGTAATTAGCCTTCTTAGCTAAACAGAGATATTTACCTTCCGGTTAATTTAGAAGCATGACTAAGAAGAATAAAAAAATATATTTTCATACTGCATTTCCTTTTCATGTAGAAACTATTTGCATCTGGGTGATATTGTTACAAAAGAATAAAGTTGCACTGTACATATGAAGCATTTTTCGTCCTACGGAGAGTTTTGTTGAGAAATCTCACGGATAGTTACATTTTCACTGAGTGAGGTGAAAATAACTGAGTCTTCTGCTATCAGAGACCATGGGGGCCGGAGTGGGAGGGGGTGGGGGCGGCGGCTTGGATTCAAGCAAAAGAAGAGAGAGAGACTGAGCATGGAAGTAATTAGAGGGAAAGAAGATTAAATCTGAAGGGAGGATTTCTGTGCTTTTGGGTGCGTGTAATCTGTAAGGGGAAATAAAGAAGCTTTCGGGTGCGTGTAATCTGTAAGGGGAAATAAAGAAGCTTTTGGGTGTGTGTAATCTAACGGGGAAATAAAGAAGCTTTCGGGTGCGTGTAATCTGTAGGGGAAAATAAACAAAGAAGCTTTCGGGTGTGTGTAATCTGTAAGGGGAAATAAAGAAGCTTTTGGGTGTGTGTAATCTGTAAGGGGAAATAAAGAGCTTTCGGGTGCGTGTAATCGTGGGGAAGGGAAATAAAGAAGCTTTCGGTGTGTGTAATCTGTAAGGGGAAATAAAGAAGCTTTTGGGTGTGTGTAATCTGTAAGGGGAAATAAAGAAGCTTTTTGGGTGTGTGTAATCTGTAAGGGGGGAAATAAAGAAGCTTTCGGGTGTGTGTAATCTGTAAGGGGAAATAAAGAAGCTTTTGGGTGTGTGTAATCTGTAAGGGCAAATAAAGAAGCTTTTTTTTGGGTTTTGGGTGTGTAATCTGTAGGGGAAAATAAAGAAGCTTTTGGGTGTGTGTAATCTGTAAGGGGAAATAAAGAAGCTTTCGGGTGCGTGTAATCTGTAAGGGGAAATAAAGAAGCTTTCGGGTGTGTGTAATCTGTAAGGGGAAATAAAGAAGCTTTTGGGTGTGTGTAATCTGTAAGGGGAAATAAGAAGCTTTTGGGTGTGTGTAATCTGTAAGGGGGAAATAAGAAGCTTTCGGGTGTGTGTAATCTGTAAGGGGAAATAGAAGAAGCTTTTGGGTGTGTGTAATCTGTAAGGGCAAATAAAGAAGCTTTTGGGTGTGTGTAATCTGTAGGGGAATAAAGAAGCTTTTGGGTGTGTGTAATCTGTAAGGGCAAATAAGAATGCTTTTGGGTGTGTGTAATCTGTAAGGGGAAATAAAGAAGCTTTTGGTGTGTGAATCTGTAAGGGGAAAATAAGAAGCTTCGGTGTGTGTAATCTGTAAGGGGAAATAAAGAAGCTTTGTGTGTGTAATCTGTAAGGGGAAATAAAGAAGCTTTTGGGTGTGTGTAATCTGTAAGGGGAAATAAAGAAGCTTTCGGGTGCGTGTAATCTGTAAGGGGTAAGGAAATAAAGAAGCTTTTGGGTGTGTGTTAATCTGTAAGGGGAAATAAAGAAGCTTTTGGGTGTGTAATCTGTAAGGGGAAATAAAGAAGCTTTTGGGTGTGTGTAATCTGTAAGGGGAATAAAGAAGCTTTTGGGTGTGTGTAATCTGTAAGGGGAAATAGAAGCTTTTGGGTGTGTGTAATCTGTAAGGGGAAATAAAGAAGCTTTCGGGTGTGTGTGTAAACTGTAGGGGAATAAAGAAGCTTTCGGGTGGCGTGTAATCTGTAAGGGAAATAAAGAAGCTTTTTGGGTGTGTGTAATCGTAACGGGGAAATAAAGAAGCTTTCGGGTGTGTGTAATCTGTAAGGGGAATAAAGAAGCTTTGGGTGTGTGTAATCGGTAAGGGGAATAAAGAAGCTTTTGGGTGTGTGTAATCTGTAAGGGAAATAAAGAAGCTTTTGGGTGCGTGTAATCTGTAAGGGGAAATAAAGAAGCTTTTGGGTGTGTGTAATCTGTAAGGGAAATAAAGAGAAGCTTTTGGGTGCGTGTAATCTGTAAGGGGAAATAAAGAACTTTCGGGGGTGTGTGTAATCTGTAAGGGGAAATAAAGAAGCTTTTGGGTGTGTGTAATCTGTAAGGGGAAATAAGAAGCTTTTGGGTGCGTGTAATCTGTAAGGGGAAATAAAGAAGCTTTTGGGTGTGTGTAATCTGTAAGGGGAAATAAGAAGCTTTCGGGTGCGTGTAATCTGTAAGGGGAATAAAGAAGTTTTGGGTGTGTGTAATCTGTAAGGGGAAATAAAGAAGCTTTCGGGTGTGCGTGTAATCTGTAAGGGGAAATAAAGAAGCTTTTGGGTGTGTGTAATCTGTAACGGGGAAATAAAGAAGCTTTCGGGTGCGTGTAATCTGTAACTGGGGGAAATAAAGAAGCTCATTTCGGTGTGTGTAATCTGTAAGAAGGGGAAATAAAGAAGCTTTTGGGTGTGTGTAATCTGTAAGGGGAAATAAGAAGCTTTCGGGTGCGTGTAATCTGTAAGGGGAAATAAAGAGCTTTTGGGTGTGTGTAATCTGTAAGGGGAAATAAAGAAGCTTTTGGGTGTGTGTAATCTGTAAGGGGAAATAAAGAAGCTTTTGGGTGTGTGTAATCTGTAAGGGAAATAGAAGCTTTCGGGTGCGTGTAATCTGTAAGGGGAAATAAAGAAGCTTTTGGGTGTGTGTAATCTGTAAGGGGAAATAAAGAAGCTTTTGGGTGCGTGTAATCTGTAGGGGAAATAAAGAAGCTTTTGGGTGTGTGTAATCTGTAAGGGGAAATAAAGAAGCTTTTGGGTGCGTGTAATCTGTAAGGGGAAATAAAGAAGCTTTTGGGTGTGTGTAATCTGTAAGGGGAAATAAAGAAGCTTTTGGGTGTGTGTAATCTGTAAGGGGAAATAAGAAGCTTTTGGGTGCGTGTAATCTGTAAGGGGAAATAAAGAAGCTTTTGGGTGCGTGTAATCTGTAAGGGGAAATAAAGAAGCTTTTGGTGTGTGTAATCTAAGGGGAAATAAAGAAGCTTTTGGGTGCGTGTAATCTGTAAGGGGAAATAAGAAGCTTTCGGGTGCGTGTAATCTGTAACGGGGAAATAAAGAAGCTTTTTGGGTGTGTGTAATCTGTAAGGGGAAATAAAGAAGCTTTCGGGTGCGTGTAATCTGTAAGGGGAATAAAGAAGCTTTCGGTGTGTGTAATCTGTAAGGGAAATAAAGAAACTTTTGGGTGTGTGTAATCTGTAAGGGGGGGAAATAAGAAGCTTTTGGGCTGTGTGTAAATCTGATAAGGGGAAATAAAGAAACTTTTGGGTGTGTGTAATCTGTAAGGGGAAATAAAGAAGCTTTTGGGTGTGTGTAATCTGTAAGGGGAAATAAAGAAGCTGGGTGTGTGTAATCTGTAAGGGGAAATAAAGAAGCTTTCGGGTGCGTGTAATCATGTAAGGGGAAATAAAGAAGCTTTTGGGTGTGTGTAATCTGTAAGGGGAAATAAAGAAGCTTTTGGGTGCGTTTAATCTGTAAGGGGAAATAAGAAGCTTTTGGGTGTGTGTAATCTGTAAGGGAAATAAAGAAGCTTTCGGGTGCGTGTAATCTGTAAGGGGAAATAAAGAAGCTTTTGGGTGCGTGTAAATCTGTAAGGGAAATAAGAAGCTGAGGATATTCTCTCTATTCGCTTGAGGTTGCAAGGAACATAAGCGTCATCTCGGGTGCAGAATGCAGATAGTTACCACGGTAAGATTAAAAACTCCTTTAAAGGGATTTCATTCAACACACATTTTCCTGAGCGTTTTGTTTATTTGTATGGTGTTTTTTACGTTGCATGGAACCAGTGGTTATTCCAGCAACGGGACCCGTAACGGCTTTACGTGACTTCCGAACCACGTAGGAGAGTGAACTTCTATCACCAGAAATACACATCTCTGACCCCTCAGTGGGAATGCCCGAGAATCGACTCGCGGTAATGAGGTGGAAGTCCAAGACCATACCGGTCACACCACTGAGGCGCCCTTTTTCTGAGTGCGAAAAGATTAGTTGCAAACTCTGAATCTGTGCATCAAACGGAATGGTTTTGATAGATAAAGCTGGAGGCATTTCAGGTTATCTGTTAACATCTCAAACTAATCATTTTTCTTACTCTAAAATATATCCCATATTTTAAGATTTATATCAGTGTAGATAGTGAAATGTCGAGCCAACGAATTCTGAACTAAATATATTTTCAGCTATTGTTAGGAGCTTATATATATATATATATATATATATATATATATATATATATATATATATATAATATATATATATATATATATGTGGTGTGTGTGTGTGTGTGTGTCTGTGTCTGTGTGTGTGTGTGTGTGTGAGTGTGTGTGTGTGTGTGTGTGTGTATGTATTATGTTCCCAATCAAAATTATATAATACAATCCTACTACTTGAAGTCACCAACCCTAAATTCACATAATCGAATCCTGGCTAAGATATTAATAATCCGAAACGGTGAATGAAATATAAAATATTGACATTAATTATTTTGCTAATTAAGAAGATCTGAGTAAAGTCAGAATATATTGCAAAACGTCTGCATAAATATCATGCAAATTTGTCTTTAGGATATTCTTGTCTGGTCTCTCAATGCAGCGCAAAGTAAATGTGATTATTTACTATTTTATCATTTTAGCATTCTTTCTAAAAATACTGTTCAGAGAGTGATGGTGTTAATTACGTTAGCATTGCAAATTTCATTAAATAGTCTAATGCCGCTGGAAGTTTGTAATGACATTATACTTGCTATGACGCCGTCATTCAAAAACAGCGCCAACACTCGCCATCAAAGAAGCCGTAAAACTCTAAAGCTCTCCTCGCTGGTATGCTTTCCGCAAACAGTTTATTTGCCCGTAGTTAATCGTTATGAAAAGAGTTATACCGCTCATTAAAATATCTCTTTAGATAGCAGGCACTCCAAAAAAATGAAGAAAGTTATGTACTTTGAATTTTTTATCATAATCAGAGGAAATACTCCGGTGTCCTAGTTTGTAATTGTCATTCCAATATACAAAATTACATAATCTTTAATTTCCCATTTTTTCATGAAACTCGTTGTTGATCCATTTACCACAAAAGGAAATATCGCCAAGTCATGGTAAGTGCCTCGCTCAGTTACCAACTAAACGTTCAATATATATTCATGAAGGTATAAAGGGAAAGGGCCTTTGCAAGCTGTATGCCCACAGAGAGAACCTAATAACCATTAATGTAGTTTGTTATGCATTTACAATGGAAGTGTGAGCGCTGTCATATTTTCATCCCCCATGACAAAAGTACACACACACGTGTGTGTGTATGTGCGCGCTTATATAAATATCCACTTCAGCTGCTGCATTAACCTACACAAAAGCTTTATCAGCAGCGCGTAGAACCCCTTACGGAAGCAGCTCCATTTAATCATTAGGACACTGTGAATGAACAGTAAAACCTGCTCGAAGAGATAAGTGAGGACACAATCTCTCCTCGGATGGACTTATAAGTCGTTGAGACATCCTGATCCTTGTAATTCCTTATAACTTCTATCATTCTGTTTGTGTGTATATCTGCGCGTGGGTGTCGAACATCTACTAAAACACTGTTCTAAAATCTGTCCCAATTTTTCTTCTTTGTTCCCTAAAATAAAACTGAATAAATCTCGCTCAGTAGACGATAATGAACATATTGAAAACTGTTTTCTTTCACGATGTGCAATGCCACTATATAATTTTTTTCTCTCTCTCTCGTCTCGCTCTGATCTCTCTCTTCTCGGAATCTCTCGTCTCTCTCGTCGCTGTTGTTTTGTTAGTGTATATGCAAAACCAAAAATTTATAACGTGTATCGGGATAATTACACTCATTATAAATTCATGGTCCGCTAACCAAGTTTGTTCATTTAAAAGTTCCTAAATGTCCACGTGTGATATTTTCTATACTCTTATACCGCACTGGTGACCACAAATATAATGAAAATGACCGAAAATAATTACCATTGTCGGAATTTTTTCTCTCTCTTTCTTTCTCTCTCTCTCTCTCTCTCGTCTCCTCTCTCTCTCTCTCTCTCTCTCTCTCTCTCTCTCTCTCATACATACATACACATACTGCACACACAAACCACACTCTCTCTAATAATCTTTTTCTATGTGTCCCTTTTTTCTCAAGATTGAGTTTAAACATCATAAACAAATATAAGAAAAACAACCTAAAAAATGCATTATCTTATATAATGAACTTTCCTCACTGGAAAAACAAAAAATTTCCACGCAGTACTTATTCCTAGCGTCAGATTTAACCACATACAGATTTCGCAATCTTTTGCCTTTTTGTTATTCACATCTACATTTCTGGTAGTACTGGTGAATTTCTTTTCATCATGTGGCATTCTGTATGGCAAATTGTAACTTTGTTTTCTTTTTTTATGTAAGACAGTGAGATTTTCTAAACTTCATTGCCTTCATGTTTATTGAGTTATTAATGACCACCTTGTATGAGGGACCGTACAAGGTGGGAAATAATGAACCTTAAACATGATGAGCTAATTACTGAGGTTTGTTCTAGCACACAAAAATCTCCAAATTGCACCAGAGCAATACGACAAATTCATTAAAAAAAAAACTGTAAAACTGTTCGTTAACAACCAGGTATGGATATTTTCACACACAAAAAGAGAGAAAAACCTGCATAGCACCGTATAATAAAGCTTACCTAATTTTGCTGGCAAATGTCTCCGACGTTATTTTACATTTGGGGAATATCTCTGCCCCATGCTCTCCGCTGTAAACCTCGTTGACATGTCAATAGTAGTTCTTTTATGCGTCCAGCGTCGGAATTTTCATTTCCCAAATGGACCTTCAACAGTGATACTGGGATGGGGGCTGAGGTGGAAGGCACAAAAGCACCCTGAACTCTGGTAATGTTTCTTTGTGCTGACAAGGTTCTATGCTGAATATTCACACTGAGAAAGAGCTGTCACATTTTGCTCAAAATATGGTGTTGATGTAAAAGGGCTACTAACCTTTATTTATCAGAGAGCATCGTTTCACAAGGTGATCCTAAGGATATATTGATAATAATGGTTTTAAAGTATCAAACTGCTAAAGTCAGGATTATCTAAAGAGGAAAAAAGCTATTGGAAAAATGGAAAAATTACAAGAGAAATATAAGAACAATGACAGAGAAGATACTAAATTTTCAGCCTAAATATATCAAAGAGGAATATCTTCACATGCATATATAGTCATACACACACACACACACACACACACACACACACACACACACACATATATATATATATATATATATATATATATATATATATATATATATATATATATATATGTATATATATATATATATATATATATATATATATATATATATATATATATATATATATATGATATGTATAGTATATATATATATATATATATATATATATATATATATATATATATATATATATATATATATATATATATATATATATATAGTATATATATATATATACATGTGTATATATATATATATATATATATATATATATAATATATATATATATATATATGTGTGTGTGTGTGTGTGTGTGTGTGTGTGTGTGTGTATGTATGTATATATATATATATATTATATATATATATGTGTGTGTGTGTGTGTGTATGTACGTATAGTATGTATATATATATATAGTATTAGATCTATATTTCAGAGAGAGAGAGAGAGAGAGAGAGAGAGAGAGAGAGAGAGAGAGAGAAAGAGAGATTTATATTATTCGTTAAACATTTAGAATCTTAATTGCTTCTCTGGCATAACTTTTATTTCTTCATATAAACGTTGCGAATTAAAGAGTAGCTTTGAATATTTCCAGTGCTGACGAATCTGCAGAATGTTCTTTCTGGTATCAGTTTCAGGGATGAAAGAATACGTTATGCGTTTGCCTCCAATTATAGATCGAGCATGAGCTGGGGCGATAGGGCGGGAGGCGAAATCGCTGATAAAAAGTAATATGAGATACGATGATGGAAGAGAGTGACGAGTGATAATAAAAGATGGGTTCGTTTTAGTCAATGGAAAATAAATGCTGGTGGCTTGGAAATAGCTGAAATAATTTAGATAAACTCATATTTGGCGCTTTAATCGAATTTCCTTTGTGTCGCTCTTCGATTCGAGTATTAAAATGAATGGGGTTGGTTACTTTCATACTTTCCGATTGGCTGGCTGTAGGGCGGTAAGATGGTAAGGAGTTCTGGTGTGTTAAGGGTGTTTCTTCGGGTCTCTCTCTATCTCTCTCTCTCTCTCTCAGCCTATAAATTCTATTCGGATTCGTACGTTGGGTAAAAGGAAGAATTCTAGAAAGATATTGAGATTGTAAAGAGTTTCTGGTGTGCAAAGGGTGTTTCTTCGGTCTCTCTCTCTCTCTCTCTCTCTCTCTCTCTCTCTCTCTCTCTCTCTCTCTCTCAACTTAGAATTTCTATTAGGATTCGCGCGTTGGGTAAAAGGAAGAATTCTAGAAACGTGTTTAAGATAGTAACGAGTTCTGGTGTGTTAAGGGTGTTTTTCGGCTCTCTCTCTCTCTCTCTCTCTCTCTCTCTCATCTCTCTCTCTCGCTCTCTCTCTCTCAGCTTAGAAATTCTATTAGGCTTCGCACGTAGGTTAAAAGGAAGAATTCTAGAAAGGTGTTAAGAGAGAGGCATCTCTTCTGCATATACGAGGCTTTGAGGTAGAAACTTAAGTCTCTCCGTAGTCATAAGTCTATGGTTCACATGTGTAGGGGTTAAATAGATTTTTCGTAAAGAATTTTTATTAATTTATTTCTTTCTTTAATTAATCTCTATTAAGAATTCCAGTCTGACGCTCTTTAAACCAAAAGTGTTGAAAATCTATGTCTTCCCCGCCTTCCTTCTGAAGGAATTTTTGATAGATATAATTCAAGAAATTAATAATTATTAAAATCTTTTCGTAACACAGAAAAACACAAGTTGGAGTTTGTTGCTTTTATGTTGGCCTCGAAAATTAGACTGACGTCATTCACAATGGGAGTGAAGTGGTAAAATCAAGTATAAAAGACGAAAATATAATAATAATAATAATAATAATAATAATAATAATAATAATAATAGTGGAAGTTACTAACAGGTATCATCAGTGAAAGGCTATACAACTACCTAGAGGAGACAAAACACCATCCCCCACCAACAGAAAGGTGAGAAAGGCTGCAGAATGTGGCGGGGCACAAAAGACCAGCTCCTCATAGACAAATGGTAATGAAGAACAGTAGGAGAAGGAAAACCAACCTAGCATGGCATGGATAGACTATAAGAAAGCCTTCGACATGATACCACACACATGGCTAATAGAATGCCTGAAAATATATGGGGCAGAGAAAATACCATCAGCTTCCTCAAAAATACAATGCGCAAACTGGAATACAATACTTACAAGCTCTGGAATAAGACTAGCGAGGTTAATATCAGGAGATGGATCTTCCAGGGCGACTCACTGTCCACTCACTCTTCGTAGTAGCCATGATTCCCTTGACAAAAGTACTACAGAAGATGGATGCCGGGTACCAACTCAAGAAAGAGGCAACAGAATCAACCATCTGATGTTCATGGACGACATCAGCTGTATGGTAAGAGCATCAAGGAAATAGATACCCTATCC
>NC_061093.1:35525720-35530720 GCF_015104395.2 Macrobrachium nipponense
GTAGTGGCCGCAAGCTTATGGAAGGAGAATGCATTTGGATGATATGAATGACAGAAACGGGGATACCAAGACTGAAAAACAGTATAGTAATCCACTTCAGATATGAACATTCATGAATGCAATATGTGCATTTGCAAATACGCAAAAAAGAAAAAAAACATGGTACTAAGCTTATGTGAAACGGTCCAGGAATGAAAACTGAGATTTGAAGGGAATGCAACACCTTGTAACAGAAAGATTGCATAAGTGATTCTGACTATAAAACAAATTCCCCGAAGACTTGTTTTTCATAGATTGAAATAATATATATTTACTTAAATTGTATTCACGTTTAGAGTATAAAAAATCAACAAATATTATTATAAAAGGGAAATATGAGAGACAAATATAACATTTCAATTAATAAAGGTTATACATTTCAATTAATGTATAAGAAAAAATCAAAACATTGAAAATTGTTTCTTAACTGGTTACTGCCATATTGATTCTGGTAGCTGAGGAAATTCCATAATTTTATATTAGTTTGGGTTAACCACTGAGTTTAAACAGAAAAAAAATACGCGATGAGGAAGTTTTTTGGAAAAATATAGTTCATCCTGGCTTTCTGTCTAAAAGATCGGTTACAAACAAGTACGAATTGGAAGGATTGCCTTAGAGAAAAGTTAATGTGGAAATGAATGACGGACTTTTTTTTTTTTTTTTTTTTTTTTTTTTTTTTTTTGAAGTTCCACAGTAAAAATTATCTGGGAATATTTCGAGCAGTTGGGAAGAGAGCAAACTAACCATGAGCCTTCCTTTGTTGTGCCATTGTCGGCCCGAAATTGCTGGAGTGTTCCACAAAATACATTGATATTGAATGAAATATCAAACAATAAAGTTACATTCGACTCTTTGCCTTCAACATATTGAAATATAGAATACCAAGTAGGCGTTAAGTTCAGTATATTTATTTATAAAGAAAATGAACGTAAAACCATTACGAGGAAATCGGAGGAGTATTTTTAGATAAGCTATCGAGCAACGTACAGGCATTTACTCAAATAAACAAGGTAAAACTTATATTGGAACCAGCTTCACCATGAAATGAAGAAAAAACAATGTAAATGGAAAAGTCAATCTATTCGGGATTTTTTTTTTCTTAAATCTAGATTGGGATTTCTGGTTAATAATGAGTGACTGAAAGAAGTGAATGTAATATAACGCAATGATATATACATATTTCCTTAAAAACGGATTCATTCGTGAGGTAAACCGACTTAATATAAGAAAAGATGCCCCCACTCTTATTTCCTCATCTCCGTCCATAAAGCAGAGAAGAATAAGATCAAAAAGAAGAACGTGAGTAGTAAGCTTATTCGCTTTTGCTATTGACGAGTAGGATTAGGGCGGCAGTAAATGAGAACAGGCGCACCTGAATAGTTGAGAGAAAATTGGCAGAGAAATGGAAGTCGAAAGTGAGCGACTTTTCACCAGAAGAGCGAACTATCTGCCAGTTATGGAAAGGAAAAGGATTCAAATCATAACTGCAGAAATCTTTCCAATCTTATTGCAAAAAGAGGTGAATGATTTATTAAAAGAAAGCGAGATCAGGATATCATGTTTTCTCATTGCTCGGTGAAACTGTACCTTCGAAGTGCAGAGATTTCTGGTAGCCATGAGCATTGGCAGCAGCAGAACGAGAAGCTCAGAGTAATTTATGCAGCCGATCTCTCGGCTGGATAACAGAGGGGCAGGAGTGATTAAAGCAAGGATTAGAAGGGGAGAGAATTATGCAAAAGAGAAAGAATTTGGCTCCAGGGCAGGGGATGAGACCTCTCTGACAATAGGAACCAAGTTGGCAGAGTTTGGGCTTACTGAAGAAGTAATTCCAAATCAAAAACATCGATCAAGGTTTGGTATATCTACTCTACAGTTACAAATACCGTTAGAATCATTTTTGTAAAAGACGTCAGTGGCGAGAGGGGAATGATGCAGTAAAAGACTAAGACAGAGATTAGGCAATCGAAGCAAAACAAAAAATCAAATCTGGCAAGGACGCAATCAGGAATGCATTGATCAGGCAAGAACACATTGCATTCGATAATACTTTCCATACCACATGAACGAATAGATACATAAAGCAAAGGAGACTTCATTTAAGAGACTCTGGAGAAATTTTTTTTTTTATCTTAGTAAGCAAAAAATGCTTCTTGTTAAGGCTTCTTAATATTCAAAGCTTTTCTTTACAAGTATTAGCGGAGATCTGTAGGACTAAGATTTGAATAATTATTACTAATATGTGAAGACCGAATGAATTCGATACTTGAGGTTATACCAAAAAAATAAGGTAATAACTTCACCACATTCTTTCCAGACATTAAAATAAAAACTATAATCTTGATATAAATTAAACCCATTCTCTAGCCCGTTATTGTACGCTGTGGCTAAAACGCACATATATATATATATATATATATATATATATATATATATATATATGAATATATATATATATATATATATATATTATATATATATATGTATATATATATATTATATATGTGTATATATATATATATATATATATATATATATATATATATATATATATATATATATATATATATATATATATATATATATATATATATATATATATATATATATATATATTAGACACAATGGTCTCATATATTCTCGAGTTCTCACAATTTTTGCAAAATACGAAGCCTTGAACCAAAACTAAGGAACAGAAGAAGAAACTGACGCCCGTGACAGGACTCGAACCCACACCCGATATGTCTTCGAAAGAAGGATTTGGTCTATTGCCGTCGCTGCTAATGTGTGTTGAATTCAGACACATTTGGACCTAAAGGCTTTTTGGTTACAAGTATATCTAACAGGTTTGAAGCAATCGTGTTATAGCCTGAGGTAAATGTCACTAGCTTTCCAAATTTTTTTTTAATTACACCTTTTCAAATATTTCAATCTAACCCATATTTATCCATTCATTACTGATCTTTTTTACTGTTTGGTGTGTATGGTGTTTAACGTTGTATGGACCCAGTGGTTATTCAGCAACGGACCAACGGCTTTATGTGACTTCCGAACCGCGTCGAAAGTGAACTTATATCACCAGGTTTTTTCTTATTGAATCCTCATAGGTTTCACTTGCTTTGAAGATGACACTGTAACGCAATGGTTTTCTTAATCTCAATATTACAAGGTATACAGTACAATGTATAATGTTTGGTTATAGATAGCTTTGTACTTCAAGTAGATTTTGATGTTTGCCGAAGCCTCTACACAAACAAATAAGCGAAGTGAAACATATGCCTCTCTCGTTTTTGATATACCACGAGAAAATAAAAAAAAAAAAAAAAACAAAAAAAAAAAAAAAAAAAAAAAAAAAAAAAAAACGAAATAAGCAGCTTCGCCTCTGCCTCTAAACTTAGCTATTTTGAGGAGAGACGTGAAAGAAGGAGCGCGATCCTTCATTTCTAACGCAGTGACATCACTCAGAGAAGAGAACGTGTCTGATGCTCTTCAATTTGCATTTGAAAAGGTCCAAGATGTTTCCTTTGTTAAACTTTTCTCGGGGAGGAGACGCGAACAAAACTTCCCTTAGATATTGTGTGCGATTTAGCTCTATTTATTTTGTTTTTGTTTCTTTTGCTCTTTTTTTTCTGCTGATTCGTCAAAAGGGGCAGAGTTTTAAATCTTTATTCAATGAGAGGCTGAATATATGAAGGTAGATGCGCGCCCTAAAGGCCAATGAAAAATAAAGTAAGTTACTTTGGTAGTAGGTTATATTTTTTACATAAGAATTTCGTTTTAAATTCGGTACTTTATATGTACTAGCAATTTTCTTTTTAACTGCTCTAATTTCCGATTACCACCTATCTAAGACCTGAGAAAATTACAGGTATTTTATAATGTATTATTTTGTCATTTTTCCACTATTGAACTGGAGCAAAATCTTCAGCTTAAGTAGTTTCAAAGTCCTCATTAACACATAGCACAGATGGTGCACTCCCACCCAACAACACACACCACACACACACACACACACACACACACACACACACATATATATATATATAGATATATATGATATATATATATGATATATATATATATATATAGATATATATACTATATATATACATATATATATATATATATATATATATATATACATATATATCTATATATATATATATATATATATATATATATATATAGATATAGACTATATATATATATATATATATATATATATATATATATATATATATATATATATAGTACCCATGTTTATGCTTGTTTTGGGAAGGTTACTTATTCTCAGGTGTGTTGGATTCCAGGCGCTAATCTCCTTATAATCCCTATCTGTCACTTATACGACCCTTCCTTGCCCTTTCAGTTTCACATCTATGTCAGTTTGTCTGCTAAGTAAAGGACGTTGAGTCGAAAGATCTTGCAGCTCCTCCGTTGTTTAACTTTCTTTCGTGGCTTATACCTTTATCTATGCATTTATCACGTTCCAAACTTTCGTGATTCAGTTATACATAGTATATATATATAGATAGATAGATAGATAGATAGATAGATAGATAGATAGATAGATAGATAGATATAGATACATATGTGTGTGCATATATACTATTTATACTTGCCTCCGCGAAGTTTTATGGCTTGTGAAGCGAAACAGAATTTTCTTACCCCTCTTTTAAAAGTATTGTGGAAGTGATTGGAAAGTTAGCTCTTGATGAAATGGAATTTTCTTGTATCAGTGACAGACGAGATTGATGATGCCGACGCTACTGAGAAAGGGAGAGGCCACGGATCAGTTTTTGACCTCGTTAAAACGCAATAAAATTTGTGAAAAATGGAAGATGTGAAGTTACGCTCAACTTCTTGCTGCGATTCTGTGAGAGCTTGCGCTTATTTATCTATGAAATGTCAGTTTAGTGTAAATATTAACCTTTTCTATATTCTTCATAGTTAATGCATGAATA
>NC_061093.1:35535720-35538220 GCF_015104395.2 Macrobrachium nipponense
CGATAACATTCACTTGCTTCGTTTACAAACATTTTGAAGATTTTAGTCAAATAACGCAAATATATAAATTTCTTCTGTTCGCTTTGTTTTTTACGAAACTCAGTTATATATCATCTTTTATCTCTGGAAATATTACATTCACCACTTTTATTATTCTATTTGAATAACTAACAAACAGACTTGACTTGCCGTTAACGGAAAGAAATAGAATGATAGTTTTAACAGATTTTTTTAAATGCTAAGAATTCCACAATGTGATAAAATTCATATTGGAGATAAAATAAAAAAGAAAGTGAATAGTGAACAATAAACGCTTCAGTAACAACAAACAATTCATGCAACTCCGACAATATAAAAGAAAATGAAAAGAATGGCGAGCAGGCAGAAATAACGGAGAGTTGAAATAAAAATGTGAAAAAAAAAAATGGAAATTTTTTTTCTGCAATTTTCAAAAAGTCTTACCCCACAAAATCATTTCTCGTACACTTTTGTTACTCTGAAATCATACGCTGATAGAACGTTTTGCTAACGGAATGTATAATTCTGCATTCAGTAATCTTCCAAGAAAGCAAAAGCTTATCTTGAGAGGAGATTGAGCGAAAGACGTGTTTTAGAGTGTCATACTTTTTCCTCTACTATTTTCGAAGCCTGAAAGAAAACATACATGCTTAGAAAAAGAAAAGAAAATTGCGACAATTTCGAAAATTTTCCTTCCAATACTGAAACAAAGCCTTCGGTTTTTTTTTTTTTAACTTTTATCCAGAGAAAATAGCGAACGAGTATTTCAGATTTAAAGTTATGAAACACAGTTCTACTGATTTTATCACAGCGTTATAACAACGTTCAACTTTCTAGGAATATCTGAGCGAACATCCTGTGAAAATGCACTGTATACAGATATTCCAATGTTTGAAGAACTAACTGCTCAGCACTTTTCAGAGGGTAGTAGGTATGAACAGTAAAACAGAGACAATTCTAAAACCTCTATGTTTCTAATTCTGATAGGAGGAAAAAGGCGAAATAACAAATAATCAAGAGCAATGGAAAACAAAGAAACACTATCGGTGAACCTCTCAAACCTCGCTAACTCACACTCACACTTGCCAGCAGTGTTGAACCTTTTCGCTTTGGGTGGTTTGATAAATATTTTTCATAATTATCAGAAAAACTTGGCTACAAAGAAAAGCATTGTTAATGTATATTATCACATCCATCCTCAGTCGATGATGATAATCATAATAATGGTAATAAAACTAAGGAGATTACAGTAACTAGGCCACACACACACACACACACACACACACACACACACACACACACATATATATATATATATATATATATATATATATATATATATATATATATATATATATATATATATATATATATATATATATACATACAATAAAATTCTTATAGTTAACATATAAAACTATATTTTCATATTGGACAACAGATTGATTTAATAGGGCTGATTTGGTATTGCCTAAAATTGAGCACAGTAATCATGAAGATCATTGTTAATACCAGCGATGACATCATTAGCAGTCAAAGAAATTTCATATATTTTAGTGGCTTATAGTTCATTATTTAATATTAATGCAAATATTTTGTTCTCAGTTCCCAAAATAATTTACTGATATAAATGAAGAATTGTTACTTAAAAGTTTTGTATGTATATAACGTTCTGGCATTCTTGTCTATTGTTGATATCACTATATTGGATATTTATGACCCAAAATAATCATCTATTTGTTTTGAAAAACTTATGCAGACTGAAAACACAAATAGATAATTTTCGTCGGGTATGCCATTCAGCAAATGAATCTTGTATTTTGATGATAAAAACATACAAAAACGAAGAACAAAGCGATGAAACATTCAGAGAAAATGGCAAAGCTGGAACTAAGTCTGTATGGAAAAGAAGATATAAGAATAGAAAAATGTTATGAATACTCTTAATAGAAAGATTCGAGGGACTATATTATATAATTACATAATAAATGAAATAACTGCCGATAATTTCACTTGCATAACGTATGCATATTTATGCCTCTCTCTCTCTCTCTCTCTCTCTCTCTCTCTCTCTCTCTCTCTCTCTCTCTCTCTCTCTCTATATATATATATATATATATATATATATATATATATATATATATATATATATATATATCATATATATATATATATATATATATATATATATATATATATATATATATATATATATATATATATATATATATATATTTTATATATATATATATATATATATATATATATATATATATATATATATATATATATATATATATATATATATATATATATATATATATATATATATATATATATATATATATATATATATATATATATATATATATATATATATATATATATGTATATATATATATATATATATATATATATATATATATATATATATATATATATATGTATATATGACTGGTAAAAATGTTCTGTAAACAACAGA
>NC_061093.1:35543220-35548220 GCF_015104395.2 Macrobrachium nipponense
CTTTCTGTCTACTACACAAGGCCTCTAGGCCTTTTATTCTCCTTATTATAGTTTCCAGGAATGGCAGCGCTGGAACAATATTTTCCAGCTAACAATTCCTAGATCGAGAGCAGTACTTGAATTCCCTTACATTATCAAGAAAGGCAAGAGTTTACATTCGCTGATAAGATAATCTCTATAAGTCCTCTGACGGAATATTCACGAGTTCCCTCATTCTGCCAACATATAAACCCCCGGTAACCCCCCCCCCCCCCCCCCAAAAAAAAAAAAAAAAAAAAAACAGAAGCTTTGCCTTAGTTCCATTTATCAGCCAAGATTACTGATATTTGCTTTACAAGTGTATTTTCTTCCGTTATCTGATCAAGGAGGTTATTTAATTTGATTAGCTTTGTTTGTGTGTTGGTAAGCTTGTTAGCATGACCCCTTAAACTGGGTCTTCTGATTTTCAGAGTATTTTACCACAAGGAGGGATCAATGACACGGAACAAGTGATCGGATTATGAGAGAAATATCTATGCGTCTTTTGAGAATAAGAGCTCTTTAGGAGCGTGGATTGCTCAATCTTGGATGTTTAAGAAACTGAAACCTTGTGAACCGTTATGGCATAACTCAATGATAAAATTTTGATAACGATTCTCTTTGAAAAGGAGCTATGTTTTTCATTCGGTTTGTTACTCCACTAAGAAAGATGTGCATTATGATTATTTGAACTAAAATTTTTGTTTTTTTGTTTACGTCTTTAGAAGAAGAGCTACTCAGAAAAGATCTACATTATATTAACTTTCTTGAGAATTAAATCAGAAATTCCTCTGACTTTAAAAGTGATTACAGTTTAGGAAGTTCAGGCTACAATTCTGAGAGGGATAAAAAGGCCTACATACTAGCCTACATGCAATAACATTTTATTCACATGCACACACAAGCTAACACACATGCACAACAACACAAATATGAGATACACACAAACACACACACACACACACACACACACTAAAAGATGTATTTTCACAAAACAGATAATAATGAAGATATTTAAAAGCGCAAAACAAAAATAGAGAGAGAGAGAGATAGAGCTGAACACCTCAAGATGTGTTGGCAGCAGGAATCTTTAGCAAGTATTAAAATTACAAGAATATCTGTCGATTGTATAGAACCAATATACGTTAGGGATAGCTGTGTGTGAGAACAACACAACATTCTTTAACGTATATTGATTCTGTAAACGACTAGTATTCTGTAAACGACAAGTATTCTTGTAATTCTAGGCAGTACTAAGTTGTATCGAAAATTTAAAGCTTTGTTCCTGCACGGTACGGAAAACTTTAAAGCGCCATAAGTCACAACACTACCTTTTTGGATTCAAATATTTACCAAAATTCTAAAAATAATAGGAGCTACTTGAAACGTGGCGTCACGTGCGACGTAAGTTTTACGACTTGTATATTTCTTTATCTATTTGAGATTTTAGGAAAAACGAAATTACACGTTGTTTGCATGATATTTGAAAATCTACATATAAAATTAGGTGAGTCTAAAGTAAATGATAAGACCGCAATAATTTTGTGACGTCATACGACGGACGGACGTACGGACAGACTGACTTATCGCATTCTATGATCACATAAAGTTGGCAATGGTATTATAATTGTACCCTGAAAGTGTTAAGTTGAAATATTAAGTCCTTTTTTTTTCTAGTAATATTTATGTGTCAGAGGTTATGGTGTGGCCTTAAACTTACCAGTGGTTAACGGCGGTCTCCGATTGCCCTTCTTGTACTGAAAGCTTCCCCATCCTTTCTCTCTCTCTCTCTCTCTCTCTCTCTCTCTCTCTCTCTCTCTTAATTTAGTGGTCTGATTCTTGCAAAGGATGCAAGAGGTCCCGGTCTGAATTCCCATAGCTTAGTGACAGCTATAATTGACAGCTGGACGTCCCGTCCCGTGTTCGAATATCGAACAGGACGAGGAAGGGTGAATGGGCGATTTGTTTAAAGACCAATAAGCCTCTTTTGCATGATAGAATGAAAGAGATAACTAGTTGCAAACAGCCTGTAGTGGGTAGAGAGAGAGAGAGAGAGAGAGAGAGAGAGAGAGAGAGAGTGAGAGAGAGAAAGCATTAGACGTGGGAGGCAATGCTCCATTCAAATTTACATTATCAGAACAGAAGGGACCTCAAACAATGTACTCATCAATCCACGGCGGTGAAACCATTCCAAAAATTCTCTCTCTCTCTCTCTCTCCTCTCTCTCTAAAGCAGAACACATAAACGCCCACACCAACACACACACACACACACACACACTATATATATATATATATATATATATATATATATATATATATATATATATATGTATATATGTATATATATCTATATAGAATATATATATTATATATATAGATATATATATATATATATATATATATGTAATATATATATATATAATATATATATATATATATATATATATATATATATATATAGATATATATATATATATATATATATATATAATATATATATATATATATATATATATATATATATATATATATATATATATATATATAAACATTCACACACAACACATATATATGTATATATATTTATTTCTATATATATATATAAATATATATTTTATATATATAATTAATTATATATTAGTATATATATTTATATATATAATATAATTCTATATTATATATATATAGATATATATATATATATATATATATATATATATACATATATACTAATAACCATTTTCATAACTCGCTTCTTGATTTCACTGCATGCGCATTTAACATAGGTTAGTACAAAAAGCGCAGTTTGCTTCAATCCGAATATGTAACCGGAGAGAGAGAGAGAGAGAGAGAGAGAGAGAGAGAGAGAACAGAATTTCCAGAGAACGAAAAAAGCCACAGCAGAGCGATGGGGGGCGGGGCTGGAAATATTTCATGAGGTCCATAAAAAACGCGCATTGCCATTCACGATGCGGAGAAATTTCCGCCAAGCCTTAAAACTGGAAGGTATTCATCATCTCCCCCTTCCTAGAAGCTTTTGTTCCCGTGAGGATTTTGTCGTTTTTCAAGAACATCTTATAGGAGGGAAGAGTTCTCGTCGATCTGTTCTTTTCTCTGGGATATATCCACTCCTGCTGATACTGAATGTAAAGGGGTTGCGCTCATGAGGGGGGACTTCAACATTTTCCTGAAATTTATTCTGTTTCCCGACTAACTTTTTTTTTTTTTTTTTTTTTTTTTAATCCAGTGGATTCCATTTCTGCCAGTATAATCATTATGAGTAATAATTGTAACTTTATGGCCTGCGGCTTCCCAGCAAATGTTTATGCATTACGTTGCTAATCTTTTCCCGGTTTTTGATCCCAGAAAGCAACGTTACCCAATCACTGCTGTGTATTGGTGAGTAGTAGGCCTGTAGCAAATCACCTCATTAGCTGATATTAAAACCGAGCAATAAATTACACACCTACGACGCCCATTTAGTTCCCAGGCAGCGTCATTACAACGCCTTCATTATTAAAACTTGCAAACATATGTATACAGAAATTATGTATGATAAATTCTCACTCCCACCCTCTTCGGAGGGGGAGGGGGAGGTAGGATGAAACCCCATTATAAACCATCTTAGGGGTCCCCACTATAACCCTGCCAAAATTCATGCCTATCGGACCAGCCGTTTGGCCGTGATTGAATGACAGACGGACGGACAGACATAATGCCCATTATAGTAAGATAAGACTCTAGTTTCCATTTAGCGCATATTCAGTGCTCCACTTTGGAGTCAAGGGAACAAAGTGACATTTCTGAGACTAAAGTACTCTTGTAAGGATAACGCTAAATTTCTCGTTTAAACTCTCATGATTCAACGAATACAAAATAGTATTCCTTTAATGTTCTATAAAGAGGTTTCTTTACTTATGTCCTTGAAAGTATAACTACTTTTAGGGGGTTGACCTCTTTGAGGTAAATCTCTCTCTCTCTCTCTCTCTCTCTCTCTCTCTCTCTCTCTCAAATATCATCCTTTATGTTCTTTTATTTTATAAAATGTTGCAGTTAGGATGATTCCGCATTAACTTGAATTTCTGAAAATGTGAATAAATGTCTCCGTTATTTCGAAAGAGGAATAGACTAGAGAAATAACTAATAAGTTTATCGCAATTGAAACAAACACCGGGGATGGCTTTTAGAGGATTTTTAAAAACCTTTTTAACGTTCGGAGCTTTTTAACAGAACAAAGAAAATGGTTAAATTTACGTTATAACCTCTTAGATCGACAATAATTTATTTTGTTGGAATGTAAATCATTTATTTTCTTTTTATCGCTGTAACTTTGTGGCAGTTGATGAGAACGTTATGTTATGTCACATGCAATGCTCTTTATAGGTCACAAACCAGTCATTGTAAAAAGAAATATGAAGTACAAATTAGACGCTGCATATTTTTTTACGTTGCAATACATTGCCATCATGTAATCAGTAATATTCAGAATGAATATTACATCTGTGGTTTCTGTTATAAAAAGCAAACTCGACAATTATTTTTATTTTGGATAATAGCTATAACGAGTATTAACTTTATGGAGGGGCTGCTTGTCTTATTCATCATAGAAATAATAATATTGAAATAACTTACATATTTAAATAGCAGCTTAATTATGGCATCGTCAATAAACGTAATCACCTAAATAAGAGAGAAATTTAGTGACGACATTGTCTCCGATAAAACTTAGTATTAATGAAAACGGAGGAATATCACTGATGATTAGACGAATATATATATATTATATATATATATATATATATATATATATATATATATATATATATATATATATATATATATATATATATATATATATATGTGCGTGTGTGTGTGTGATTGTGTGTGTGTGTGTGTACGTGTCTGCGCTCGCGTGTCCGAGTGACTGTAGGTGAAAAGATAAATTATTTGAAAAATTAAGAATTACTAAGAAGAACCCCA
>NC_061093.1:35555720-35558220 GCF_015104395.2 Macrobrachium nipponense
TCTTTTATGTGGAGGCCTGCCAGGATGGGTGACTGAATTACGTTACGTAGGCTCGGGTCCGAAGGGGGAAAACGGGGAAAAAAAGGGGGAGAGAATAAATACGTAATAGTCGACGATCCTGCTCCCCCCTTGAAAAGGGAAAATAAACAGACATGGGAACTGGGAAATACTTGGAAAAAAGAGACATCAGTGCAAAATAATCTTTAAACATTGTATTGCATACCAAGGATTGTTTTGAAAAAAAAAACCATTCATATAAATTTATATACTATAAAATTCAACAATGCAAAACATTGTGTGTGTGTGTCCATGTGTGATTGTGTGTAAATACATAATTAATCAGGAGGATACCTTGCGTAATGCGAAAAAACATTTCAGTTTTATGTCAAAATTAAATCAGGACGCGATATTACATCCGATAATGAACATTATCATAAGAGCAATACAACAACGACTTACATTCCCATTATATGTCATCTGTTCAAGATTATTTGTCAGCGTCATTCAATTTGTCCGTACTGGCAGTACTTAAGCAAAGGTAATATTGCCTTTAATCATATGAAAATCCTATGGCTTCAAATGTGATGTATTCATATGTTTATACAGCATTTGTAGAATTTTCGAAAATGCTTTCTAAGTAAACAACAGCGGATACAGAGTGGAGATCATATTTCGCGCTGCAAACATTATTACCTTATTTTTTAGATTCATGTTGACAGATGTCATTTAACGTTCCATATTTTTGCTAAATATTTCATTTCACACCATTAAATGGTATAGCGTTGTATATTTCAGCAACTGTATTGCATACCACTACGTATAGTTTCTGTGCAGACGAGGAATATCTATGCAAATCAAATTGAATATATCATTACAGATACAAAATTATTTTCTTTCATAAGGTAAAAAAAAATCTGAATACTCCTATAATTATATAGGTACCAAAAGGAAGAGCCCGAAGTATTTGTAGGAGTCTAAGATAAATTAAAAGCTTCGAATTTGTTTGTTACTATGACCGAATAAAAAAGATAAAGTTATGAATTTGGTTTTTCCTATAGGACTGGGAATGAATTAGAAACCATTTGGCTTGTTTTTTTCTGGAAGTTAAATATTGTAAAGACCAATATAACTCCAAGAGTATTTTGATACGCTTACACGTTTCGATAGAGAGTAAGTGTAATTTTAGGTTAAAGGAATAGAAGAGCAATGAATGAAATATCACTGGGCTGGGAAGTCTGGACCACGGTTCTCGATTACAAAAACCAAAGCATTTGAATGTTACCTGTCACTTCACATTAAGCAAACTTTCTTTTCATCTCTGTTGTTCTTCAATATTCATTTGTATTGGACAGATCCAATGTTTTTCTTAAATGTGGTTTTCATTTTGCGATAAACCCCAGACGCTTCATTTCATTCACTTTTCTGGACTCCATATCACAAGTAACCCATCAGTAAAACTCATACAGACATACGCAATATGCAAATATATGTACATGAATACATACATACACACACACCACACATATATATATATATATATATATATATATATATATATATATATATATATATATATATATATATATATATATATATATATATATAACATTCATTGAATAGAATGGCTTTCTCACTGTTCAGGTTACTAATGGACACATAATGGGGTTCTTCCATTTACTCCAGTATTTTTACACGCGACAGCTGTTTCGTCAACTATACGTATTGACGTTTTCAAGCGTACTGAACAAAATATGAGCTACATGCGTTTTGTGACGTCATGAGGACGGAGGAAAGGTAGTACAATTGCCAGATACCTAGTTTTAAGTTTTACAAAAGACTATAGTGAAACTAAAAATAAGACAAATAAAAAATAAATATGTTAACACAGAAATTATATAAAAAGTTGATGTAAGTTTTATTATTATAACACATTATACATAAATATAGTATTAATTACATATATGTTTAATTCACTGAAAGTCAGTGTGCGCTCCTGTCCGCGTGTGGGGGTTTTGTTCCACGCGGTTGAAGGACTGCCTCCTACACGAGGCAAGGAACGGTCTGCCTCACGTTGGATGTTTAAGGCTGGGACGTTGCATTGCGATGCTGACTGCTTCTGATATCAATAAAACGATTGTAGTTGCCTTCCTTGTGTATTATTTTGGTGTTTGTGAGAAGTTTCTTGTAATGATGGTTTTTTATTGTGGGTATCCACAAAGTGCTGATGAATGGCTCCTTGGTTTCTGTGGGCCTGCATGCGACGTTTGAGTGTGGTGGTGTTGTGTCCGATATAGCATTTTTGGGGGGACTGACATTGCTCGTCAGCACAGACAAACTTGTATACTATATCAGATTTAACCTCTTTATCCGTCGATGGGGCCGTACTATTTTTCATTACCAAAGAGGCCGTAAGGTTTGGTTTGCAGTAAATCCTTGTTGTTATTTTGTTATATGGCGCTGGGGGGGTGGTTCCTCTTCGCAGTATACCAAGGATGGCTTT
>NC_061093.1:35568220-35579191 GCF_015104395.2 Macrobrachium nipponense
ATCACTACCAAAGATAAATGAGAAATTTTAAATTTTACGCTGTCGCTTATTCTACGCACTCAAATTTGTTCCCCTCTCTTTCGACATGAAACGGTGAACGCAGTAATGATGTAAAACAAAAATCATGTAGAGCAAACATACTGCAAAGGACGAAAATCTTTCGTGGCAATCCAGAATTCTGTAATATATCCTTTGAGAAATGAAATGAAGAAAGGCGTCGCGTGAAATTGGAGAATACGTTCACTGCTATCTGTTTGAAAGAAAGCTATTTTTTTTTGTAACGCCTTTGTTAGGCAACTGAAAAGCAATCTAAGACTTTTAGGTATCCAGCTGTCTCGAAGGAATTGAGGAAGACCCTATAATTTGTTCGCGTGAGTTTTTAGTTTCAAGTCTTTGGTATTTGTAATGAGTAACCCATCTGTGAAATATGAGAAAAGATAACCTTTTGGTTCTTCGTGTAAACGGTGCGAAATTCCGAGAGAGATATTCTGTGGAAGCTATCAGAGAGAGAGAGAGAGAGAGAGAGAGAGAGAGAGAGAGAGAGAGAGAGAGAATGACTACAAGATTCGCAATTTATTATTATTATTATTATTATTATTATTATTATTATTTTATTATTATTATTATTATTATTTATTTATTTATTTATTTATTTATTTATTTATCTATTTTTGCTATGC
Source organism: Macrobrachium nipponense (assembly GCF_015104395.2). Lineage (NCBI taxonomy): Eukaryota > Metazoa > Arthropoda > Malacostraca > Decapoda > Palaemonidae > Macrobrachium > Macrobrachium nipponense. The sequence goes on from NC_061093.1 coordinate 35,568,901, forward strand.
ACCAACATTCGATCAAAATTGTGAAAAATCTGACAAATACAAATTAACTAATTTGCGCAGTAGTATTTGAGTTCAAGCCAAAAACTGCTAATTGAATCGTTTCGTAAGTAATTTAGCGACGCGCTATAGCATGTGGAAAAATGCTAAGTATGCGAAAAGTTAATTAGTATGGCAGTCATAAAAATGTAATAGGTTCGGTCGTCATCAGACAGATATTTCACTTTTAATGTGAAGTTACAATAACAGAAAAAAGTACTGATGGGTGAAGGACCATTTCTTAAACAAACTAAACTTGAGCTAAACTGTGTATTGAAATAAACTCTGAAAAGTTAACTAGTCTTAGAGGTCAAGCAATTTCTTAATCCATTAAAAACAAAAAAACTATATAATTAAGCCACTCACCATTATGACGAAGTAATAGGAGAGGCTAACAAAACGACAAGAAATATTTTTCGCACAGATTTATTCCAAACACCAAAAATGAATATTTGAAAGATTTACTATGAAATTCAGGGCCTCTGTAACACGGTTTTTTTGGATTTTGCTCCTAAGGATATCAAAGCATCGGATGTATCTAAAAGTTGACATATGTATATTTTACAACTAACACACACAAATTTTGGTCAGACCATATTATTCAAGTAACCTAACCCCGATAGTTCTAATTTTTATAAAGTAAAAATGATCTAGCCTTACGCCATGGCCAATGATTGCGAGCCAAGAGTCGAAAAACATTCATTACGTAAGCAAGATAAACATCGTTTTACGAAATGTTACCCCGCCCATCCACCAGACAGAAACCCATTCACCTTATTCCCTCGGCTCTGAAACCCATAGTAGTCAAGAATGGCTAACAGGATTTGGAATTGTCCCCGTGGTTGCAAAACTGCATTTGTCTTACGACTTGCAACTTTATAGCCTGAATAGGTAATTATTCAAGTTTCTAGTTTAAATCCAATGTTTATGGTCTGAGTTTGTATGAAGCGTAACGTGATTATAATACTTGTAATGTCATTCAGGATTTTGAACATTTCCATTAACTATTCACTATGCCACCAAGAGAGAGAGAAAGCGAGAGATTGTATGTAAACAGTCTTTATATAACTATTTTTGTTAAAATAAGATTTTTATCCGAAGTAAATACAAGCTTATATGTGCTAAAATTTCCAGCAGACCAACGGATCATCCGAAATAATTTTTTTTCTTCTTTAGTCTGTACGACCATGTTGGATATAAAGACTTTATGAATGGCGGAACGATACATAGATTGGGTGGGGTATCTGTGCTTGCGTAGTAATACTACTATAGCAGTGGTGCCGCAAAATTAGTTAATAAAACAGCAATATACATGAATTAACGTTTTGAGGCCAACTGCTGGGATCCTTGAGGATCATTTAGCACTTCTTACAACTACTCGATAAATGAGTTTTTATAGCCAGAAGTTAGATCAACGAGGCCAAAGTGGGTGGAGCCTCATGAAGTCATCATTCTGACGATAATCATTGGTGAAGCCTTAAAGCCAAAATACGGTACCGGCTATTTTTTTTTTTTTTTTTTTTTTTTTTTAGTAAATAGTTAGATTAGTAAATAGTTAGATCAGCCGATAAATAAAAATTGCTTGACATTGGATACAGCAGCAGATTGTAGTATTATTATTTGTTGGCAACACTGATCATCACTACCATTTTCGTTTTGGTAACACTCCACATCATTTACAATGGTGGCACGTGTTGTGGGAGGTCCTAGCTATCAAACTATTTCTTTATGTTGTTTTGTTTATTGTTATGTTTTCTAATGTTAATGTTTTGTAGCATGATTGTCATAAGTTATGTGCTTGTGTTCATGTGTGCATGAATGTTGTTAGTTATTGTCTGCTTTTCTGTACAGATGTGGTAGTTTTGGTAATGTGTTGAATAAAGCTTGGAATCTGTCACCAAGTGTTTACTTTCATTACAGCAGTTATCAATCAAGCTTGTCTACTATGACTTTGAAATTACCAACTATTCCCTACATCTTGTCAATCTGATTGTGACCTATAAAGTAGATTATAATTTCTTAGGACACTTATTTTGGGAGTTAGACTAATAATCGAAGTGTTTTTGTATTTATTAACATATTTTGTTGGTTTGTTCATTATGACAATTATCAGTGGAGAGGATTCAGAGTTCATAAAGGTGTACTGCTTTTCTTGCATTTAAAATTTGTATTCCATTGTTGCCAGAGGTATAGCCTTCGTTACGTATAAGCCAATCATCATCGAAAAAGAGGGAAGAAATGCTGTCATAGTTTACGTACGAGGTGCGTTCGAACCTTATCTCTGAGTAAGTTGGCCCGTCTTCAAAAAAAGTCACTTTTACATTATAAGTACCAAATTTATTCAAACTACGTAATGCAGAATACAGTTAAAATTTATGTCTAGATATAATGTGTATTCTGAATAAGCGTTATATCTATTAAATGCATAGATAAAAAGTTATTGCCAAAAAGTCGTGTTACAGAAGCCTGAATCTCATAGTATGATGCGAACAAAAGAAGCGATGAATTTGTTTTATATTCATGAATTTCTCGATTTCATATTACTTAGTCGTTAGAAAACTATGAAACTATATTACGAAATCACAATTAGTTTCCTAATAGGGAGTTTCTCTAAAAGCAAGTTTATTAACACAACAGATCAGCGCAAAATTGCACCGGCTATCTATATTGTGTGAATTGACTATGGTGTAATTAAAAGTCGTATAAGTGGGAAATGATTCTATTGAAGCATCAGAGATTCGGTGCATGTAAACTATTATAAGCGAAATAATTGCTTTCATAAATTTTACGGATTTTGATGACATGTAATTTCCGTACTATGATTAGATATCATTGGGCTATCGATAGAAATCAAATGAAGTTATCGAATAAAAGATACAGAGTTAAATGATAATAATAATAATAATAATAATAATAATAATAATAATAATAATAATAATAATAAAATAATAATAATAATAATAATAAATAACATCATGGAAAATAAAGATGTTTTGAACTAGTACGTAATAAACTATGTATTTTTTCGTATTAATTTCCTTCAGTAAGGAAATATTTCACAACTGTCAAAGCTTACTGGTAATTAATTTACCGCGCAATGTTGATAGTGAGAATAATGAACATAATTCATTATGTAAACAAAATGAACTAAACCAAAGTCATTTTGTGAGGAAGAATGATGATAGAAAGACACTTTTAATTTTAACAAACAAGGCAATAACTTCCTCCATCTACAACGGATTAAGTATTCTCTTGGAATGAATAATACACCCAAAAAATTAAAAGACTGCCTTCTCCATCACACGTAATTTTCTAAAGGCAAAAGCAATACCATTTCACTCTTAGTCAACCATGAGAGAATAATGTGATAATGCTGGAAAAAGAATAGTTGTTGATTTTCTTCGAAACCGATCTTAACCCGGCAAACCTGTCCATCCACTGACTGAAATCGACCGGCCTGACATGAATACCTGCTGTTGTACGTTATATTTCATTAGCTGTTTAAATTAGATGATGTCTGCCAGAATGCGATCCACAACTGAAGCGAAACGATACTCGGGTTTTTTTCCATCTATCCACCCGCCTCTGGTGCTTGCGTATGGTAACACTGCGTCTTAGGCTTTATTTATAGTTACATTCAGCTTACATTCAACAATAATAATAATATCCTTTTTCGAATATTAACGGTGTAATTCGCATACAGTAAATTATTAAATTATTAAAACACTTTTCAGTTGCAAATGTACACCCAGATATCCTTTTATTTACCTAAAACTTACACATAGCATAACTATCTAAAACCCGGGACGCAGTGTTACCATATGCAAATAACCACAGGCGGGTGGACAGATAGAGAAAACAGAGTATAGTTGAATCACTACAACAGAATATATCTCTACGACATTAGGCACCTAATATGTCACATTAGACTGGGGGAAAGGGTTGTTATTAAGGCTGAATGCCGTAGAAAAGCTGTTGCAATGTCAGTTACAATTATAATTATTTGTTGCATTTCTTGCTCTGCATTATTCGCCTCATACCTGAAGTGTACTCCAGTAAACCTCTCCTCTTGAGCCCCAGACCAAGTTAACGATGCAGGGAGAATTTCCGGCACCAGGGTCAATATACGAGATGCAGTCAGAGAGGGAATGGCAAGACTTCGTTGCATTACCACCACCAAGACACACCACACTTTCTGTTTTCCTTTATTTTCTCTCAGCAAAATGACAAACGAATATAATAAGGTAAATCAAAAGTTTACTTCCTTCTCAGATTCTCCATATGGTGGCGAGGGAGAGTGCCTGTCCTGTCTAGAATTCTTGTCACTAAATTATATTCTTAAATTTAATTATTATTATTATTTTATTATTATTATTATTCTTATTATTATCATAGTGTATGCTAGAAACAGACCTTCTTTCAAACATGTTTTATTGAATATAATGGCAAAATTTACAGAAACGATTTTATACAGAATTCTATCTTTAGAAGAATTGAGAGAATTCTGTATAAAACCAGTTCTGTAAATTCTGCCATTACATTAAAAAAAATTATTATTATTATTATTATTGTTATTATTATTATTATTATTATTATATTATTATTATTGTTGTTGTTGTTGTTGTTATCATTATTATTATTATTACTATTATTATTATAAAGCATACGTCCACATGGGACAATAAAAAATGGCCTGTATACTTAATCACGCAGCCAACAATGGATAGGCGTTAATTTCGATTATATTATACATACTCTTACTGAATTTAGTTTTTCACTGGGTATTAAAATCAACCGATCTCCGCCATGATGGCTGAACACTAAGCTTGTTTCGTGGTCATCTAAAATGCACGGTAGTTTGTCACTAATTTTACATCTGTTTTGTTTGTTTGTTTGTTAGTTTCCATGGTGTTTTTACGATGCATGGAACCAGTGGTTGTTCAGCAACGGGACCAACGGCTTTACGTGACTTCCGAACCACGCCGAGAGTGAACTTCTCTCACCAGAAATACACATCTCTCACTCCTCAATGGAAATGCCCGAGAATTGAACTCGCGGCCACCGATGTGGCACGCCAACCCCATACCGACCATGCCACTGAGGCACTACATTTGTTTTGATACTTTTGAATATTAATCACCAAATAACCCAGGAAGGTCGAGTACCCTAGTTATTGGGAATAACTAACTTCCAGAGGGAATAATGTATGATTATAAATCATCCGTAACAACCTCTCAGCTGAGCCTCACCCGGGCACAGATCAATGCCGGTCCAGAACCAAGTCACAAGGAGGATTGCATCAAAAAGAGACACCAGCCATAACCAATTATGAAAGGGAGCCGTTCAAGATAGTAACAACTGAATGAGGATTTTTAAAAACAGCGACCCCGCTGAGGAACGACCTGGGTAAACAAGAAATGCGCCTTTCCTAACTATGATTAGGACTCAGGCCTTTTGATGTCAACATTGTTATATAAAATTTTTGCAAACATAATTTTTATTTATTTATTTTTAAGTGTTTGGTATCAAAAGCAACTCAACTTAATCATGGTAGTTGAGTACACACACATTCACATATACAGACACAAACTCAAAACACACGCACACACACTCACGCAAATATATATATATATATATATATATATATATATATATATATATATATATATATATATATATATATATATATATATATATATATGTGTGTGTGTGTGTGTGTGTGTGTGTGTGTGTATTTCAATGTAATAAGTGTAGTACTGGTACTTCATTTCGGAAATTAAAAAGAAAAACTATAAAAATAACTAAATTAACAAGATATTTATATATACACAAACACGTATATACACACACACATAAATATATATATATAGATATATATATATATATATATATATATATATATATATATATATATATGTGTGTGTGTGTATATATATATATATATATATATATATATATATATATATATATATATATATATATATATATATATATATATATATATATATATATATGATTGGCTAGGTTTTTTTCTCTTGCATCAGCCAGGTATTTCAATGTAATAAGAGTAGTTCTTCATTTCGGGAATTTATAAAAAAAAAACTATATAAGAATTAAATCAAGAAGGATATTGTCTCGGTGCGACGATACCGAGAAAAACTTACGAACCAGAAACTGCAGCGGAAGAGAAGAGATAGCTTTGCCCTTTCATGATAGAACTCGAGCACCAAAATGAAAAGAAGAAGATACGTGAGGTCACAAATCCATGGGAGTAAAAAGCAGGGGAGAGTTTCGCCACTCGAAAAGAATTCTGATATGGGCACCCTTTATAAACTGTAACCAATAATTTTCTTTCATATCATTTAGTTTACTCATTTTTTCGCTTATACTTTATACCTATTTTACCTAATAATATTTTTTTTGCAAATGAAAATAAAATAACTGCAGTTAGAATTAAATAATGCGAGCAATGCTATTTTCTTTGATTGCTTCATCTGCTGCTGAATCAGCATTGAAAATATATTTTCCTTTACCATTCAAAAAAAACCTGCTGCTTTTAACTGCAGATATTACTAGCTCACCTTGGGGAAGAAATCACTAACTTGGATGGAAGAATAATTGGGTTAAAATAATATCTTTCTAAAACGAGTAATATAGCAATTACTACTAAAGTGCTTACCTTATGATTCATGATCCTCTCTCCAATACCACACTGAGCGTTCATTCTTCTTTTCCTAACTGACACTCCATTTCTTCTTTTATCAGACGAGGAATCCTGCTATTTCGTTAAAGAAAGTAGTTCATTCTATCGTAAAGCCCCTTGCAATACTATTAAGGCAAAGTGTAGATACAGGCAAGATTTATGATGAGCACAAATTAGCATATATTACCCCTACTTTCAAAAGTGGATCAAGACTAGAGGCAAGTAATTATAGGCCTGTGAGTCTAACATCACATATTATGAAAGTGTATGAAAGGGTAACGAAGAAAAGTATTATGAAACATCTAATAAAAAAAATTTTGTTTAATATAGGACAACATGGTTTTGTACTCGGAAAAAGTACACAAACCCAAGTGTTAGTCCACCGTGAGAACATATACAAAAATATGTGAGTCCATGGGTTGTAATTAATAATATATTTAATACGTTCATTGTGACCTTTTTGGAATGCGGAGAACAGAGCTAAAGTAACGACCCGAGAAAAGCTGATAAATGATTTCTGGGTGGCGTGATATGAAAAGTGCATAGAAAGGCAGGTCAATGTTCACGAGTTCATGGGTTTGTTCAAAGTGCCTTTGAGAAACTGGTTGTAGCCAGTAATATGAGGCGTTGTCGAAGTGTGCATTCGTATGTACGTGGGCGCCTCTTCTATTCTTAATGGTATCATTAGCCAAGTCTATGGGAAGACTTGCACAGAGATCCGAGGGAGAAAGGCAGAGCCACGATGGCAGATGCCAAAGAGTTTTTGTTTATCAGTGAGTGAGAATCCTGGTTGGCAATGGATAAGTGTACATTACTTTAGCCAAAAGGGATGGCTTGTTACACATTGTAAGAATGTTTAATCTTTAACTTTGTCTTTAAACTTATGTGTATTTACAAGTGTGTTTCTCGTGTCTTTGAAACAGACGATTCTGGCGAGGGAATTGAGTGTTCTGGCAAAGGGGGGGACCGAGATTTCTAGGGGGACCGAGGGTCCCGTATGGGAGAATAGACAATTGGTGTGACAAATTACTGTTTTAGATATTTTAATGTTGGGGGGTTAACTGAGTTAAGTTAGTCTGTGAGACTTGGATTATTATCTTTCCATTGTTGAATAAACATTTATATATAACTTTGACTCTCATTTTGATTACCTGTCAGAATGGAGAGAGAGAGAGAGAGAGAGAGAGAGAGAGAGAGAGAGAGAGAGAGAGAGGGGTTGTCAAGAGAGAGAGAGAGCTGTTGCTTGGAGAGAGAGAGAGATTGTGTATGTCGGTTTGCCTGACGCTCGGGGTTCCACGTTTACCAAATAAAAACGAGATTAATATCTACGTTAACAAATATGAAAAACGGAAAAGAAACAAATGTGGTTTATCTAGACTTTGCAAAAGCTTTTGACAAGGTAGATCATAATATATTAGCGAAGAAAATTAGAAATCATAATATAGTGGACAAAGTAGGAAGATGGTTAAAAGAATTTTTACACAACAGAAAACAGATAGTTATTGCAAACGATGAGAAATCGGATGTAGCTAAGGTAATATCCGGTGTGCCACAAGGTACGGTGCTAGCTGCATTGCCGTTTGTTATTATGATTGCAGACATAGACAGTACTGTTAAGGACTCAGTAGTGAGTAGTTTCGCTGATGACACAAGAATAAGTAGAGAAATTACTTGTGATAAAGATAGGAACGTGCTACAAAGAGATCTCATCAAAGTATATGAATGGGCAGAGGTAAATAGGATGGTATTTAACTCTGATAAATTTAAATCAATAAATTATAGAGATAGAGAAGGAAAGCTATATGCATATAGGGGACCCAATGACGAGACAATCACAAATAAGGAAGCAGTTAAAGACCTTGGTATGATGTTGAATGGGAACATGTTATGCAATGATCAAATAACAATTCTATTGGCAAAATGTAAAGCAAAAATGGGAATGTTGTTACGGCACTTCAAAACAAGAAAAGCTGAACACATGATTATGCTTTATAAAACGAATGTTCGTAGTCCACTTGAATATTGCAATATGATATGGTACCCACACTATCAAAAGGATATTGCACAAATAGAGAGTGTACAAAGGTCCTTTACAGCTAGAATAGAAGAAGTTAAGGATCTTGACTACTGGGAAAGACTACAATTTTTAAAATTATATAGTCTAAAAAGGAGAAGAGAACGCTACGTGATAATTCAGGCATGGAAACAGATAAAAGGAATTCCGAAAACATCATGGAGCTAAAAGTATCAAAAAGAGCAAGCAGAGGTAGATTAAGAGTGCCCAAAACTATACCAGGAAAAATAAGGAAAGCACACAGGATAATATTAATCCACTACGCACCAGCATCGACAATGCAGCGGCTATTCAATGCGTTGCCAGCTCATCTGAGGAATATATCAGGAGTGAGCGTAGATGTGTTTAAGAATAAGCTCGACAAATATCTAAGCTGCATCCCAGACCATCCAAGATTGGAAGATGCAAAATATACCGGAGGTTGCACTAGCAGCTCTCTGTTAGACATTAGAGGTTCATCACACTGAGGGACCTGGGGCAACCCAAACAAGATGTAAGATCTGTAAGGTAAGGTCTCTCTCTCTCTCTCTCTCTCTCTCTCTCTCTCTCTCTCTCTCTCTCTCTTTCATGATTGAACACGAGGAAGAGTTAATTATTTGATATGTTTGTTTGAAACAATTTTCTCCTGTGCAACAATGTTTATCTGTCCCACCATCTTTTCTCTGTTAACTTGATACCTTATTTAAAATTAAAGATTGCAGGTATTAACGATTAATTGCATCATATTTAATCATTAAACTTAAATACAATTAACACGATACCCCCACCCGGCTTACCTTAGTTTACATGATACATTTCTTCAGTCATACCCATCGATGATTACCTATTGAACGACTTGCTGGTGATTTGATGCTTTTAAGAACTAATCATTATGACCACATATTTTCACTTATTACAATTAAGCTTTGGTATTTGAAACCAGCTTTAAATAAAATAATTATGCTTCTGCAATAATGTAACCTTTTCTGTGTCCCATTAATAATTCCTAAAGTATAGCCTACATATTTATTTTTTTATTTTTAGTAAAATTATTTTGGTGCGTGACCCAAGATAAAGATATTCTACATGTATGAGAAAATATCTCTTTCGCGTCTGGAGTGAAAAAAAAAAAGTAATTATGTAATTTCACAGCATAAAGAATATTTCAAGAGTTTAAATATTGGAAAAATGTTTTCGAATAGGGCAGTGACAGGTGGTAGTAGTACGCTTCATGTTAACAAAAAATAAAAGGGGGGACCAACTAATGATAGAAAGTATTTTTTTACAACCCTTGATAACGACCAATCTACAAAAATGTATTACATAATCTACAGCTTGTATCATATGATAATCGCATTGAAGTAACCCCCTGGCAAAACACCATCAACATCAATTCTGGAATATGATAAGGGACCCGGAGCATCACGGAAAGAAGGAATTTTCAGGACAAGATAGGCTGTTTGTGCCTTTATAAAATATATAAAGTTAGAATAATGATA
>NC_061093.1:35579691-35582191 GCF_015104395.2 Macrobrachium nipponense
AGAGTAATGTTGATAACAATGAAAATCACTCGATATAGTGAAATTAATGCTCTAGTATCAAATTTAATAGCAACACATTAGAAAAACAGAGCTATATATTACTATATATCGAACAGAGCTATATATTGCTATATCGGGGAGTACTCAGCAGATCAACACAAAAATGTAGCCAGCTTACAATGAAAAGAATATTAGGTATGTGTACACTTGAGCTCGTTTTACACAATTTAATACTGATCTATTTTTTTTATCAAATCAAAGCACAGACCATGAACCAAGTGTACGTTTTAAGGGAATTATAAAGAATATTTTTACTTGACTGAATAGTAATAGATTCTGTAATTAGCCTTCCTAGCTAAACAGAAATATTTACCTTCCGGTTAATTTAGAAGCATGACTAAAGAATGAATAAAAAGAATATATTTTCATACTGCATTCCCTTTTTCATGTAGAAACTATCTGCATCTGGGTGATATTGTTACAAAAGAATAAAGCTGTACTGTAAATATGAAGCATTTTTCGTCATACACAGAGTTTGTTGAGAAATCTCACGGATAGTTACATTTTCACTGAGTGAGGGAAAATAGCCGAGTCATTCTGCTATCAGAGGCCATGGGCGCCGGAGTGGGGGGGGGGGGGGGGGGGGGGGGGGGGGGGGGGGGGGCACGTGGGATTCAAGTAAAAGAAGAGAGACTGAGCATGGAAGTAATTAGAGGGAAAAGAAGATTAAATCTGAAGGGAGGATTTCTGTGCTTTTGGGTGTGTGTAATCTGTAAGGGGAAATAAAGAAGCTTTTGGGTGTGTGTAATCTGTAATGGGGAAATAAAGAAGCTTTTGGGTGTGTGTAATCTGGTAAGGGAAATAAAGAAGCTTTTGGTGTGTGTAATCTGTAAGGGGAAATAAAGAAGCTTTTTGGGTGTGTGTAATCTGTAGGGGAAATAAAGAAGCTTTGGGTGTGTGTAATCTGTAATGGGAAATAAAGAAGCTTTTGGTGTGTGTAATCTGTAAGGGGAAATAAAGAAGCTTAGGATAATTCTCTCTATTCGCTTGAGGTTGCAATGAACATAAGCGTCAACGAGAGCAGAATGCAGATAGTTACCACGGTAAGATTAAACCCCCTTTAAAGGGATTTCATTCAACAGAAAAATTTTTCTGGGCGTTTGTTTGTTTGTATGGTGTTTTTACGTTGCATGGAACCAGTGGTTGTTCAGCAACGGGACCAACGGCGTGACTTCCGAACCACGTAGAGAGTGAACTTCTATCACCAGAAATACACATCTCTGACCCCTCAGTGGAATGCCCGAGAATCTAACTCGCGGCCACCGAGGTGGAAGTCCAAGACCATACCGGTCACAACACTGGAGGCGCCCTTGTTTTCTGAGTGCGAAAAGATTAGTTGCAAACTTTGAATCTGTGCATCAAACGGAATGGTTTTGATAAGATAAAGCTAGAGGCATTCAGCTGATCTGTTAACATCCCAAACTAATCATTTTTCTTACTCTAAAATATATTTCATATTTTAAGATCTATATCAACTTAGATAGTGAAATATCGAGTCAACGAATTCTGAACTAAATATATTTTCAGCTATTGTTAGGAGCTTATATATATTTACATATATATATATATATATATTACTATATATATATATATATATATATATATATATTATATATATATATATATATTATATGTTCCCAATCAAAATTATATAATACAATCTTCTACTTGAAGTCACCAACCCTAAATTCACATAATCGAATCCTGGCTAAGATATTAATAATCCGAAACGGTGAATGAAATATAAAATATTGACATTAATTATGTTGCTAATTAAGAAGATCTGAGTAAAGTCAGAATATATTGCAAAACGTCTGCATAAATATCATGCAAATTTGTCTTTAGGATATTCTTGTCTGGTCTTTCAATGCAGCGCAAAGTAAATGTGATTATTTACTATCTTATCATTTTAGCGTTCTTTCTAAAAATACTGTTCAGAGAGTGATGGTGTTAATTACGTTAGCATTGCAAATTTCATTAAATAGTCTAATGCCGCTGGAAGTTTGTAATGACATTATACTTGCTATGACGCCGTCATTCAAAAACAGTGCCAACACTCGCCATCAAAGAAGCCGTAAAACTCTAAAGCTCTCCTCGCTGGTATGCTTTCCGCAAACAGTTTATTTGCCAGTAGTTAATCGTTATGAAAAGAGTTATACCGCTTATTAAATTATCTCTTTAGATAGTAGGCACTCCATAAAAATGAAGAAAGTTATGTACCTGAATTTTTATCGTAATCAGAAGAAATACTCCGGTGTCTTAGTTTGTAATTGTCATTTCAATATACAAAATTAGATATTCTTTAATTTCCCCTTTTTCATGAAACCCGTTGCTGATCCATTTACCACAAAAGGAAATATCGCCAAGTCATGGTAAGTGCCTCGCTCAGTTACCAACTAAACGTTCAATATATATTCATGAAGGTATAAAGGGAAAGGGC
>NC_061093.1:35589691-35607191 GCF_015104395.2 Macrobrachium nipponense
TATTCGGACCCTTTACTGAGGCAAAGGGTCTGAACAGGAACCGAAAGTGTTTGGCTATCTCGCTTTTTCACTTTTTTCTTCGTGGCAAAAAACTTTTATTTATATATATAAATATTATATATATATATATATATATATATATATATATATATATATATATATATATATATACGCATACATTAATGCGTGTGTGTGTGTGTAGAGAGAGAGAGAGAGAGAGAGAGAGAGAGAGAGATGGGGTTAGCAAGAGGGTTACTAATATCGAAAAATAGTATTAATATGATGACACCATTAGGTAGTGATAGTGAAAAATATAGCGATAGACGACAAACACAATAAAAGCCTCACAATATTATTTGCAGTTATGGTTTGCAACGACACAGGACGGCGGGGTGTATATGATCCAACCTCGGCTACGCTGAACTCATAATTAAACTGAATTAATTCCCATTGACAAACCGCACAACCTCAACAGTGCGGGGAAAAAATCCTCATTGACTAACAAACCTAAAAGGAGTCTCATCTCGAAGAGTATTCAGGGGCGTTCGAATAGTAAGGAGGAGGATGAAGCCACCAAGAACGATTTCCCAGGTTTGGTCATCAAAGGCTTCACTCGATTTCTGTCGTCGTCGTCGTCGTCGGTACCGAAAGCAATAATTTCATTCTCCGTGAAACTGGGAGACCATCGATGATTCCCGGACTCCCAGACAGTCATCTCCGGTGATCATTCAGTCGGACTGATATCGAATTCGCTGGATAAGAGGAGAGTTTGGTTCTGAATTCATGCACGTTTCGACAGACGCCTGCGATGTTTTTTAAGTCTTAAGTAAGGTTTTTTGAAATATGGATTTGTATATATATATATATATAATATATATATATACTATATATATTATATATTATATATATATAATACAAACTCCCGATGTTACAAAAAATACATTTTATTTCCCATAATTAGCTAAACTGAAAATGGAATAAAACGGGTTAAGAATAACTAAAATCATATTAAGTAAGTACCCTCTTTTTCTCTATCTGTCCAAACATTCATAGTTTATCAAAGTTAAAAAACTGTTTACAGAAAACCCCTTTTTTCTATGGTGACTTCGAATCCATCTCAAATAAAGAGACCACAATTGATCACACCATTAAACATTAAAAATTCGTCAATAAATGTGTGTCACATCGCACTTCCCTTTCTCTAGAACTGAAGTAATTGTCATATTCACCTTTACATTTTTCGACTGACCTCCAACGCCTCTTCTACGCCGAAATCACTACTGTCCACTTTGACAGTTGGCCGTCTAATTCCTCCCGTGATTAATTCATGTGTTAGGAATGCGCCAATGACCTCCATTATGCTCTTGAGAAGTTTCTCTGAGGAATACAGCGTTTTGCATCTGTCTCTAACCGGCAAGAGCTAAGGTTATCAACCCCACTGTTTAATATACATATATTTCTACCGGTGTCTTAGAGATATGTATATATATATATATATATATATATATATATATATATATATATATATATAGATATATATATATATGTATATATATATATATATGTATATATATATATATATATATATATATATATATATATATATATATATATATATATATCTTTTATATAGGATATATATATATATATATATATATATATATATATATATATATATATATATATCTCTGTGTTTATATATACAAGCAATTATATAATCCTTCACAGAGAAGATTTATTAACAATGCTAAGATAATTCTTTTTAATTATGAGAGAATTATGAATTATTTTAGCTACTGGAAATTAATTTCCGATCCCCATGATGAATATAGACTTATAATGAAAGACTTTTATCAAATTCTTCCTGAAATATCATTTGAGGCAACCAATATCGAGAATTGAGGATCTAATTGTTATTTTTTCTCGAAGGTGAATGATAACAATTTCTACGGGTTTCTACTGTTACAGTTTGTGATAGAGACCACATTTCCAATAGGAATCAGAGAAACTATCGGATTTTGTATTAAAAACTTGAAAGGAAAAGAAATAAGTCTCTCTAGATTTTCTGAAGGTAGTGCCGCAAGCTTATGGAAGGAGAATGCATTTGGATGATATGAATGACAGAAAGGGGATACCAAGACTGAGAACAGTATAGTTATCCACTTCAGATATGAACATTCATGAATGCAATATGTGCTTTTGCAAATATGCAAAAAAGAAAAAAACATGGTGCTAGCTTATGTGAAACGGTCCAGGAATGAAAACTGAGATTTGAAGGGAATGCAACACCTTGTAACAGAAAGATTACATAAGTGATTCTGACTATAAAACAAATTCCCGGAAGACTTGTTTTTCATAGATTGAAATAAAAAAAATATTTACTTAAATGTATTCACGTTTAAAGTATAAAAACTTAACAAATATTATTATAAAAGGGAAATATGAGATACTAATATAACATTTCAATTAATAAAGGTTATACATTTCAATTAATGTATAAGAAAAATCAAAACATTGAAAATAGTTTTTTAACTGGTTACTGCTATATTGATTCTGGTAGCTGAGGAAATTCCATAATTTTATATTAGTTTGGGTTAACCACTGAGTTTAAACAGAAAAAAATACGCGATGAGAAGTTTTTTTTGGAAAATATAGTTCATCGGTGCTTTCTTTCTAAATGATCTGTTACAAACAAGTACGAATTGGAAAGGATTGCCTTAGAGCAAAGTTAATGTGAAAATGAATGACGGACTTTTTTTTTTTTTTTTTTTTTTTGAAGTTCCACAGTAAAAATCATCTGGGAATATTTCGAGCAGTTGGGAAGAGAGCAAACTAACCATGAGCCTTCCTTTGTTGTGCCATTGTCGGACCGAAATTGCTGGAGAGTTCCACAAAATACATTGATATTGAATGAAATATCAAACAATAAAGTTACATTCGACTCTTGCCTTCAACATATTGAAATATAGAATACCAAGTAGGCGTTAAGTTCAGTATATTTATTTATAAATAAAATGAACATAAAACCATTACGAGGAAATCGGAGGAGTATTTTTAGATAAGCTATCGAGCAACGTATAGGCATTTACTCAAATAACAAGGTAAACTTATATTGGAACCAGCTTCATCATGAAATGAAGGAAAAATAATGTAAATGGAAAAGTCAATCTATTACAGGATTTTTTTTCTTAAATCTAGCTTGCGATTTCTGGTTGATAATGTGAACAGTGACTGAAAGAAGTGAATGTAATATAACGCAATGACATATACATATTTTCCTTAAAAACGGATTCATTCGTGAGGTAAACCGACTTAAAATAAAGAAAAGATGCCCCACTCTTTATTTCCTCATCTCCGTCCATAAAGCAGAGAAGAATAATGATAAAAAAGAAGAACGTGAGTAGTAAGCTTATTCGCTTTTGCCATTGACGAGTAGGATTAGGGCGGCAGCAAATGAGAACAGGCGCAGCTGAATAGTTGAGAGAAAATTGGCAGAGAAATGGAAGTCGAAGTGAGCGACTTTTTCACCAGAAGGTCAAACTATCTGCCAGCTATGGAAAGGAAAAGGATTCAAATCATAACTGCAGAAATCTTTTCAATCTTATTGCAAAAAGAGGTGAATGATTTATTAAAAGAAAGCGAGATCAGGATATCATATTTTCTCACGGCTCGGTGAAAACTGTACATTCGAAGTGCAGAGATTTCTGGAAGCCATAAGCATTGGCAGCAACAGAACGAGAAGCTCGGAATAATTTATGCAGCCGATCTCTCGGCTGGATAACAGAGGGGTAGGAGTGATTAAAGCAAGGATTAGAAGGGGAGAGAGTTATGCAAAGGAGAAAGAATTTGGCTCCATGGCAGGGGATGAGACCTCACTGACAATAGGAACTAAGTTGACAGAGTTTGGGCTACTGAAGAAGTAATTCCAAATCAAAAACATCGATCAAGGTTTGGTATATCTACAGTTACAAATACCGTTAGAATCATTTTTGTAAAAGACGTCAGTGGCGAGAGGGGAATGATGCAGTAAAAGACTAAGACAGAGATTAGGTAATCGAAGCAAAACAAAAAATAAAATATGGCAAGGACGCAATCAGGAATGCATTGATCAGGCAAGAATACATTGTATTCGATAATACGTTCCATACCACATGAACGAGTAGATACATAAAGCAAAGAAGACTTCATTTAAGAGACTCTGGAGAATTTTTTTTTTTATCTCAGTAAGCAAAAGATGCTTCTTGTTAAGGCTTCTTATTATTCAGTTTTTCTTTACAAGTAACAGCGGAGATCTGTAGGACTAAGATTTGAATAATTATTACTAATATGTGAAGACCGAATGAATTCGATACTTGAGGTTTATACCAAAAAAATAAGGTAATAACTTCACCAGATTCTTTCCAGACATTAAAAATAAAAGCTATATAATCTTGATATAATATTAACTCATTCTCTAGCCCGTTATGGTACGCTGTGGCTAAAACGCACCATATATATATATATATATATATATTATATATATATATATATATATATATATATATATATATATATATATATATAGTATATATATATATATATATATATATATATATATATATATATATAATATATATATATATATATATATATATATATATATATTTATATATATACATATATATATATATATATATATATATATATATATATATATATATATAAATATATATATATTTATATATATACATATATATTATTATATATATATATATATATATATATATATATATATATATATATATATATATATATATATATATATGTAACAGCAATTGGTCTCATAAATTCTCGAGTCTCACAATTTTTGGAAATACGAAGCCTTGAACCAAAACTAAGGAACAAAAGAAGAAACTGACGCCCGTGACAGGACTCGAACCCGCACCCGATAAGTCTTCGAAGAAGGATATGTCTATTGCCGTCGCTGCTAATGTGTGTTGAATTCAGACACATTTGGACCTAAAGGCTTTTTGGTTACAAGTATATCTAACAGGTTTGAAGCAATCGTGTTATAGCCTGAGGTAAATGTCACTAGCTTTCCAAATTTTTTTTTAATTACACCTTTTCAAATATTTCAATCTAACCCATATTTATCCATTCATTACTGATCTTTTTTTCTTACTGTTTGTTTGTTTGCATGGTGTTTTAACCTTGCATGGACCCAGTGGTTATTCAGCAACGGGACCAACGGCTTTATGTGACTTCAGAACCACGTCGAGAGTAAACTTATATCACCAGGTTTTTTCTTATTGAATCCTCATAGGTTTCAATTGCTTTGAAGATGACACTGTAACGCAATGGTTTTCTTAATCTCAATATTACAAGGTATACAGTACAGTGTACAATTTTTGGTTATATATAGCTTTGTACTTCAAGTAGATTTTGATGTTTGCCGAAGCCTCTACCTACACAAATAAGCAAAGTGAACGTAGGCCTCTCTCGGTCTTGATATACCACGAGGAATAAAAAAAAAAAAAAAAAAAAAAAAAAAAAAAAATAAGCAGCTTCGCCTCTGCCTCTAAACTTAGCTATTTTGAGGGAAGAGACGTTAGGAGAGACGTGAAAGAAGGAGCGCGATCCTTCATTTCTAACGCAGTGACATCAACTCAGAGAAGAGAAGAACGTGTCTGATGCTCTTCAATTTGGCATTTTGAAAAGGTCCAAGATGTTTCCTTTGTTAAACTTTTCTCGGGGAGGAGACGCGAACAAAACTTCCCTTAGATATTGTGTGCGATTTAGCTCTATTTTTTTTCTTTTGCTCTTTTTTTTCTGCTGATTGTCAAAAGGGGCAGAGTTTTAAATCTTTATTCAATGAGAGGCTGAATATATGAAGGTAGATGCGCGCCCTAAAGGCCAATGAAAAATAAAGTAAGTTACTTTGGTAGTAGGTTATATTTTTTACAAATAAGCAATTTCGATTTTAAAATTTCGGTACTCTCTTAATATGTACTAGCCAATTTTTCTTTTTAACTGCCCTAATTTCCGATTACCACCACCTAACTAAGACCTGAGAAAATTACAGGTATTTATAATTTATTATTTTGTCTTATTTTTCCACTTCTGAACTGGAGCAAAATCTTCAGCTTAAGTAGTTTCAAAGCCCTCATTAACGCATAGCACAGATGCTGCACTCCCACAAAACACACACACACACACACACACACATATATATATATATATATATATATATATATATATATATATATATATATATAGATATATATATATATACATACCCATGTTTATGCTTGTTTGGGAAGGTTACTTATTCTCAGGTGTGTTGGATTCCAGGCACTAATCTCCTTATAATCCCTATCTGTCACTTATACGACCCTTCCTTGCCCTTTCAGTTTCACATCTATGTCAGTTTGTCTGCTAAGTAAAGGACGTTGAGTCGAAAGATCTTGCAGCTACCCCGTTGTTTATCTGTCTTTCGTGGCTTATACCTTTATCACGTTTCCAAACTTTCGTGATTCAGTTATACATAGTATATATACATACATAATATATATATATATATATAAATATATATATATATATATATATATATATATATATATATATATATATATATAAGTCATATCACATTACCGTGATTCTATACATATATCGAGCTACAATGTCCTTTAATATCTAATTCGCTCTACCTCGGAATTAATATATTTTCATATATGCTTAACCGAAGGGGAATTTTTTCTCGATAATAGATTTACCTGTACTTGGGCGCGAACGCAGGTACATTATAAATCGAGAAAAAATTCCCCTTCGGTTAAGCATATAGAAAATATATTAATTCCGAGGTAGAGCGAATTAGATATTTAAAGGACATTGTAGCTCGATATATATATATATATATATATATATATATATATATATATATATATATATATATATATATATATATATATATATATATATATATATATATATCTATATATATATATGTATATATATATATATAGATAGATAGATAGATAGATAGATAGATATAGATACATATGTGTGTGTGCATATATACTATTTATACTTGCCTTCGCGAAGTTTTATTGGCTTGTGAAGCGAAACAGAATTTTCTTACCCCTCTTTTAAAAGTATTGTGGAAGTGATTGGAAAGTTAGCTCTTGATGAAATGGAATTTTCTTGTATCAGTGACAGACGAGATTGATGATGCCGACGCTACTGAGAAAGGGAGAGGCCACGGATCAGTTTTTGACCTCGTTAAAACGCAATAAATTTGTGAAAATGGAAGATGTGAAGTTACGCTCAACTTCTTGCAGCGATTCTGTGAGAGCTTGCGCTTATTTATCTATGAAATGTCAGTTTAGTGTAAATATTAACCTTTTCTATATTCTTCATAGTTAATGCATGAATAAGAGAAGCTTTAATGAGCATAATAGTAAAGAGAAATCTGAAATCAAGTTCAACAAAAGAGGTTTGTAATTAAAATATTAATCAGAAAACCTTGTCGTCCCTTTTTCCATTTGGCCTTATATGAGAATATTTGTAGCCTCAAAAATTAAAGAATGTTTTTAACATAAAACTTTCACACATACTCGTGTGTATTTGAGTACTATTTCCTTTTCATTTAGAAAATTTGAATATACTGATTTTTAAGTTAGGCCCCTGTTCTTAATGACACATTACATCTCACCTAGCTATCACTCACATTTTTAAGTGATGTCGATCACTGTTTTTGTTTTACTTTCGTTCCGTAGAAGTAGTTTTCCCAGCTTTTTTTTTTTTTCCTACCTACTCTCTTTTCGTAGAAGTAGTTTTCCCAGCGTTTTTTTTTTTTTTCCTACTACTCTCTTTTCGTAGAAGTAGTTTTCCCAGCTTTTTTTTTTTTCCTACCTACTCTCTTTTCGTAGAAGTAGTTTTGCCAGTATATGGCAATTCGTAATTCGTGCCAATGGGAATTACTACTAGTTTTCAGTATTTATATTTTCGTTGATACATTTAGGCTTTGTATTTTACGATGCTTCAGTTTTGTGACATTTATACATTATCGATCTTCCTCATATCAGATTTGGTCATAAAACTAAAACTAATTAAATAAAAAGAAGTAAGCAATAATAATAAATTAATATATATTTTTTTCTCACTAGAGTCACCTTGAATCTTATCAAACAGCTTTCAATGAAGGAGAGGAGAATTTCTGTACAAACAATACCTTCTTACAAGTAGAATTTCACGTATCCAATTCAGCTGAGATATATGAATGACATTTAAACCGTATATATTACATATACCGATAACAGTTCTTCCAAAAATCATGGAAATATTGCAAACATATTACAGTGTAGTCACGTATGTACTACACAATTATAAAATTTTACCCATCGTGATTTGAATATTTCGTTCATTTTTTATTTCTAAGAATTGTCTAGAAAGAGAGAGAGAGAGAGAGAGAGAGAGAGAGAGAGAGAGAGAGAGAGAGAGAAAGCTGTCGATTACCTCTGCCTGAATGGCCCAAACCTAATTTCAACTGCTAAGTAAATGGCGCGAGTAGGCCTTCCCGTTTGACAATAGGTCTAGAGGTAGACCAAAGCTACGCTGTGTTAACCCTTAACGCCGGAGCCCTAAATAAAAAAAATGACTCCCGTATGCCGGAGGGGTTTGAGAGTGAGCGCGTAAGCGGAAAAAATATTTTTTTCAAAAAATCACAGCGCGCTTAGTTTCAAGATTAAGAGTTCATTTTTGGCTCCTTTTTTTCTCATTGCTTGAAGTTTAGTATGCAACCATCAGAAATGAAAAATATTATCATTATCATATATATAAATAATGCGATATATGGTAGCGAACAAAAAAAAAAATTCATACATAATTGTATTCAAATCGCGCTGTGCGCCAAACGGTTAGAGTAACAAGTTGCTTTTTTTTTTCGTTGTAATGTGCACTAAATTGCGATCATTTTGATATATAACATATTGTAAAACAATAAAAGCAACACAGAGAAAATATTATCACAAAATGATGCATGAATTCGTAGCGCGCGGATGTAAAAAAATAATTTTTTTAATAAAAATTCACCATAAATCGAAATATTGTTATAGAGACTTGCAATTTGTTTCAAAATGTGAAGGAAAATGATTGAATATTACGATACTGTAAGAGTTTTAGCTTACAAATGCAGTTTTTTACCATTTCGAACGAGTTAAAGTTGACCGAATGTCGAATTTTTGTTAAAAGTTTTTTTTTATATGCAAAACAAATATAAAAAATGAGAAATGCTACAACCTTCCAATAATTTTTGTTATATTGTGCATGTTTTTGCGCACATTTTCATATATAAAACTTTAAAAAAAGCGTAATATGAAAAGGCACAAATATTAGGAGAATGTGACCTACGCGTTTCCGAGATTTTCGGCCGAGAATCGGCGCGCGGACGGAATAAAAATATTTTTTTCAAATATTCACCATAAATCGAGATATTGTTTTCTAGAGACTTGCCATATGTTTTAAAATGAAGATAATGATTTGGAATATTACTAGACTGTAAGATTTTTTATGTTATAAATGCGTTTTTTTGACCTTTTTCGGTTGAGTCAAAGTTGACCGATCGTAGTTTTTTTTTCGTACTTATAGTACTTTATATGCAAATATTTTTCAAAATGATAAATGCTACAACCTTCCAATAATTTTTGTTATATTGTGCATGTTTTTGCGCACATTTTCATATATAAAACTATAAAAAAAGCGTAATATGAAAAGGCACAAATATTAGGAGAATGTGACCTACGCGTTTCCGAGATTTTCGGCCGAGAATCGGCGCGCGGACGGAATAAAAATATTTTTTTCAAATATTCACCATAAATCGAGATATTGTTCTAGAGACTTGCAATATGTTTTAAAATGAAGATAAATGATTGAATATTACTAGACTGTAAGATTTTTATGTTATAAATGCGTTTTTTGACCTTTTCCCCCCCCCCCCTACAAAGGTTTGCGTTTTTTTTGACCGTCAGTTGAGTTCCATTTTTTGCGATCGAGTTTTTTTCGTACTTATCGTACAAATATGCAAATATTTCAAAAAGATAAATGGCACAACCTTCCAATAATTTTTGTTATACTTTCTGCATGTTTTTTTGCGCACATTTCCATATATCAAACCTTTAAAAAAAGCGTAATATGAAAACCGGCCTTCAAATCCAAATTAGGAGAATGTGACCTACGCGTTTCCGAGATTTTCGGCCGAAAATCGTCGCGCGGAGGGGAAAAAAATATTTTTTTTCAAAAATTCACCAGAAATCGAGTATTGTTCTAGAGACTTGCAATATGTTTTAAAATGAAGATAAATGATTGAATATTACTAGACTGTAAAAAAAGATTTTTATGTTATAAATGCGTTTTTTGACCTTTTCGGTTGAGTCAAAGTTGACCGATCGTAGTTTTTTTCGTACTTATCGTACTTTATATTGCAAAATATTTTCAAAAATGATAAATGCTACACCTTCCAATAATTTTTGTTATATTGTGCATGTTTTTGCGCACATTTTCATATATAAAACTATAAAAAAAAGCGTAATATGAAAAGGCACAAATATTAGGAGAATGTGACCTACGCGTTTCCGAGATTTTCGGCCGAGAATCGGCGCGCGGACGGAATAAAAATATTTTTTTCAAATATTCACCATAAATCGAGATATTGTTCTAGAGACTTGCAATATGTTTTAAAATGAAGATAAATGATTGAATATTACGAGACTGTAAGATTTTTATGTTATATATGCGTTTTTTTTACCTTTCGGTTGAGTCAAAGTTGACCGATCGTAGTTTTTTTCGTACTTATCGTACTTTATATGCAAATATTTCAAAAATGATAAAATGCTACAACCTTCCAATAATTTTTGTTATATTGTGCATGTTTTTGCGCACATTTCCATATATAAACCTTTAAAAAAAGCGTAATATGAAAAGGCTCAAATATTAGGAGAATGTGACCTACGCGTTTTTTTCCGAGATTTTCGGCCGAAAATCGTCCGCGCGGAGGGGAAAACAAAAAAAATGATTTTTTTCAAAGAAATTCACCAGAAATCGAGATATTGTTCTAGAGACTTGCAATATGTTTTAAAATGAAGATAAATGATTGAATATTACTAGACTGTAAGATTTTTATGTTATAAATGCGTTTTTTGACCTTTTCGGTTGAGTCAAAGTTGACCGATCGTAGTTTTTTTCGTACTTATCGTACTTTACATGCAAATATTTCAAAATGATAAATGCTACAACCTTCCAATATTTTTTCGTTATATTGTGCATGTTTTTGCGCACATTTCCATATATAAAACTATAAAATAAGCGTAATAAATGAAAAGGTACAAATATTAGGAGAATGTGACCTACGCGTTTCCGAGATTTTCGGCCGAGAATCGGCGCGCGGACGGAATAAAAATATTTTTTTCAAATATTCACCATAAATCGAGATATTGTTCTAGAGACTTGCAATTTGTTTTAAAGTGAAGGTAAATGATTGAATATTACTAGACTGGAAGTAATTGCTTACCCCCCCAAAAATAAAAATATTTTATAATATATATATATATATATATATATATATATATATATATAAATCTATATCTATATATATATATAAATATATAGATATAGATATATATATATATATATATATATATATATATATATATATATATATATATATATATATATATATATATATATATATATATATAATTTTTTTATACGTAAAATATATATTACATTCTTCGATTCTGGTACCAATACATAAATAAAAGGAATGCAGGTGACACTTCTCTTTTCGCATACAATGAAATGTCTTATTATTATTTTATCATGCACACATTCAGATATATAAAAATTGTAATAAATATAAAACTAAATATAAAATAAATGCAGAATACTCACTCGTAATCCTGAACTCTTCGTTCTAATTGCTTGTTTTCTCCCTCCTCCATTGAAGAGTCTTGCATTTTGTTTTTTTTCCACTCGACATGACGAGGTACAGGTGGAGGAGGGAGACGCGCGCCCTTACTGCTGATGGACCCGGCGGCCCCGTGCGCCCTCCGCTGTCGGTTTAAGTTAGGGGGCGCGCTCCAATACATGACCTTAGTGTGATACTTTCGGTCACACTCCCCTATCCTGCAAAGAGCAACTTTGCAGAGACGACAGAAGAACCGGGTGTCTCTCCTTCTGCCATTCATATGGCACACCCGGCACCGTTTCTGCCTTCGCCCTTCTATGGCCTCCAGTATGTGTTCCCCTGGCTGCAGCCGACACGCAGGGTCCACTACCCGACGAGAAGCGGTGATGGCGGGGCCGGCAGCAAGAGGGGCGTCGTCAGCAGGGGCGTCGTCAGCAGGGGCGGCGACAGCAGGGGTGTCGTCAGCAGGGCGGCGACAGCAGGGGCGTCGTCAGCAGGGGCGGCGGCAGCAGGGGCGGCGGCAGCAGGGGCGTCGTCAGCAGGGGCGTCGTCAGCAGGGCGTCGTCAGCAGGGACGGCGGCAGCAGGGGCGGCGGCAGGTCGAGCGAAGTTGGCCCTCCTATCTGCCCTTTCCTCTAGGGCAGATCTGCAGCTCGGGCAGGGGGTCAGTTATGGAAGGCCACTCATCGGGATCGAAGTTGATGAGGGCATTCCCGGCTACCTCTAGGAACTGTGCGTGGGTCAACCTCGGAAGATTGTCACCGCGGTACCCACAGTACAGTATGTAGGCATTTTGGAGGGCCAACTGAAGGAGTATGTATTTTGAGGAGCTTCTGTGTCCACCTTCTGGTTCTCCTGGCGAAGGGATAGTACTGGGATGAGCTGATCAAAGAGATCACTCCTCCCATGTGCCGTTGTAGTGCCCAATGACAGTAGGCCGCTCGGTACGAAACTCCTCAAACACAACTCGGCCCTGTCGACTGTCTTCTTCCGCTGTACGATCTCTTCTTGGATGGGTTCATGACTCGTCGTAACCATGGGGACGAGTCGGACACCCTTCCAACAGATGACGAAGACAGCGCCCTTCCGCCGCCACTCTGTCTCTCCTCTTGCCAGGTGTTGCGGATGACTAGGCGAACCTCTTGAGGACATTCGGGGCCCCAGCACCAACCGAAGGGTACCACTGACGTGAACACCTGCTTCATACAGTTCCTGGGCAGGGATACCGAGTTATAATAATTATCCATAAACAGGTGATATCCCTGGTTACGGAAACGTCCCACAAGGTTGAATACAGTGTCACGCAGCGTGGAGATACCCCGGTATACACTGAAAGTCCCACAACGTATCCAGTGTTGGCCTCGGTAATGAGAAAGAATTTCACACCATATTTCTTTGGCTTCTTGGGGTTATACACTTTTATACTAGACGTCCTTTGTAAGGCATCATCCCCTCATCCAAAGACAGGTTCTTTCCAGGAATCACGAGATTACTACATCGCTCACGGATATAATCCAACACTGTACGCACTAAAATGAGGCGATCACTGTTATTCCGGGGTATGGCCCTTCGGTTGAAGGCGTTGAAGTACCTGTCCATCGCCAGGAAAATTATCACGGACATAACGCCAGGCACATTCGGCATATATAAAAAAATAACTTCTCTTCCAATAATTGCCTGACGTCGATAGCAGGGTGGTCAAACCAAAATAATGTGGAGCCCCAAAAAATGTGCCATGTCAATGAGGTTGCAACCCCGCCAGGAATACGACAAGGTCGTCTTCAGCTCATATCGGCAGTACCGAGCGTAGTCCACCGTCTCGTGTACCAGGTATTCCAGCAATTCCCGCGTCAGGAAAAGCTGGATGAATCCCAAAACAGTCAGGGGTACTGGTACGGGTCATCCCAGGGGTTGCCGTGAAGGGGTGCATGTTGGAGGGGTGGGGTCCTCCGTCCACCCCCGTCACATCTCCGGACGACCGACCTTCCACCACCCCTTGGCTGGCGCGACGAGCCGACCTTCTACGTGCCCGTGCGCGCGCACGCGCACGGTGCGGGCACGATGCACACTACCCCCCCCCGTTGGCCCATCACCCCTCACTTGTTAGGCCCTCACTTTCTGTATCGTCCTCTGCGATAAAACTTGAGCCCGTATCCCCACCCTCACCCTCCCCCCTCCCCCTCCCCCTCAGATTCCCCCCTCGTATGCACTGAATTCGAGCTCACTTTCGGGATGTGAGCCTCGAACGGACATTGGGGGCAAATATTCACCTCACTTTCATCGGGACTGATGTCCTCATCACTCGATGACCATCCGCCATCAAAATGAGGACTTGCGACATGTTCCCGATCAAGCTCCGAAAGATATTCGTCTATGTCCCTTGGTTGGAGGCCTCCCAAATGCCTACGAATGCCCTAAGGACGCCCACATGCTTTCTAGGGGTAACCAAAGGCAAACGATGTGTTCCCGAAAACACTTTCAGCCACACGTGGCCGCACAGAACGGCCTTGAGGCGCGGGGTCATGCTGGGTGCTTGGCCCCTCGCCAGCATCCATGTCCAAAACTCGCCTTACACGATCCCTTCCGACGGGTAAAACGCGCCTTTCACGGTTCACACGTCGTTGAGGACCATATCTACGAATGTCCTGTAGCAATACAAATGCACAAGTCTCGCACAAGTCCAGAAAAACACGCTTTTCACGAAAAGATCGCTCTCGGATGGTGCGCTACTGATGCTGGCTGGAGCGAGAAGAAGGGATATCGCGCATGCGCCACCTGGGTCACGCTTCAAAACAAAACAAGGAAGGCCTTGATCCGTGGACTCCCAGCATCCCCCAGTGGCGCGTGATTCAAAAGTTTTAGGCTGGTAGGCCTATAAGTATTTTTCCGCGAATTTTAAAAAAAACTTTTGTATGTCGACGTAAAATACGTCCAGTCGGCACCCGACAGACAATTTATCTCGACGTAAAATACGTCCAGTCGGGCGTTTAAGGGTTAAGACAACCGGAAAATTGGGGAAGGTCTCGCCCCTTTGGGAACCGTTAGCAATTACCGAGGTATTGCTGCTTCTTGCTTCATTGCTCGGTCTAAGTATAAATTCAATGTTTTGTTTTTGGGTTATTTGTGATTGTATAAGTGTTAGTACTGATGTATTTTATTAACTGGAATGCTGTTTTAACAGATATTTTACAAAATATATATATATATATATATAAAAATATATATATATAATATATCTATATATATATGTATATATATATATATACATATTTATATATATATATATAGATATATATATATATATATATATATATATATATATAGATATATGTATATATGATATATATATATATGATATATATATAGATATATATATATATATATATATAAATAGTATATATATATATATATATATATATAGATATATATATATATACTATGTACTATAAATATATATATAATATATATATATATATATATATATATATATATATATATATATATATATGTATGTATGTATGTATGTGTGTTTACATTTGTTTTTGCTTAATACATTTTTGGACATAAATAAAATCAATAGATGTACAGCATTCTTTATGACATTACATTGCTTCTCTTTGTGCTGGATTTTGATATCCAGTAAGTTGTTACCGAGATAGCACACGACAATTACTGGATATCGAATAAGCACAAAGAGAAGCCTTTTGCCAGGCACAAGACACATCTGACTCCTTATATAATGTCAAAGAATGCCGTATCATATATTGCCTTTTATTTATGTATATATATATATATATATATATATATATATATATATATATATATATATATATATATATTCAGACGTACTTCTGTGCGCAGCTCGAAAATAACTCAACATAACTATTTAATAGATATCAGTAGTTTCTCATTATTTATCGTCAATGAAAAATGAAAGAAAACAATAAGGTAAGAGAACAAGGTAACATACCATTATCTCGGCATTAATTCTTGATCCACATAAAATCACACCCGAAAGAAAAATTACCTCTTGTCTTTACCTGTGAGAGAAATAGATCCCGGGAAGAAATGGCGACGTAAAAGGGTGGGAAGGATAAGGAGAAGAAGAAGATTGAAACTCTTCTTCTTTGCCTCCTTTGTGCGGATTCTGGTCCGAGGAGGACGGACGCGCTGGTGGGGAAAAGGCTCTCAGGAATAATCTCTCTTGTGGCCTAATCTCTCCTGAGGGCGATGTATATTGAGTGAGCTCGATTGGACTGGAATTCCATTAACGTAATGATATTTCCAGTATCCCTCATTATTTCGAAGGATTTTAGAAGGTGAGTAATGGCGGCACGTTTGAGAGCAGGGCAAGAGATTAGGGAGAATTAGACGAACGAACTGACAGCGGACAGACAGACGCGTTTTAATACTTACACATAGGTGGGGTAAGTACTTACCTATCGAGAGCTTACTCCCACTTACTGACAACTCACACTCACAGCAAACACAGGGGTACACTTTAAAACTCAATTGATCTTGTTCCTTCATAGTGTCCACATCAGTTGATATTAAACAACTGGCTCACAGCAGGCATTATTACTTGAATGATAGATGTCTCACTACAAAAGCGAATAGGAATTTTAGAAATCTCTTATGAATAGTTTTATTCACTTTACCAAGCAGAATGTATTTTCGTTATTATTCAAAACTCATAAAGTGGTCAATATTATGTGAGCAGGAGTATTTGTCTCAAAAGAATATAAAACAATGATTACAGATGAAAATTATTTCATACTTTACAGACAATGTCATGTATAAGGAGCGATAAATCGAATTCATATATTTCTGCAATGAAACAGATAAGACTTATTTAAAGGAGAACGCTTGAACTGGAAGATAAAAAGTATCTCAAGTATTTTTAATCAGAAAATTTTTTTTAGGACGGTTACTTCCATACACATGAACACACTTACGTATGCACACATACACACCTACATTTGCGCATACACACAATATATATATATATATATATATATATATATATATATATATATATATATATGTATGTATGTACGTATATATATATATATATACACACACACATATATATATATATATATATATATATATATATATATATATATATATATATATATATATATATATATACATATATATATATGTATGTAGATATATATATATATATATATATATATATATATATATGATATACTATATATATATATATATTATATATACATATATGTATATATATATATATATATATATATATATATATATATATATATATATATATATATATATATATATATATATGAATAACTTGATCACGAAGTATATAAAACGTGATGCTATGTATAAATAAAGGTTTTTTGCCACGAAGGAAAAAATGAAAAGCGAGATTGCCAAGTACTTGGCGATCTCGCTTTTTCATTTTTTCCTTCGTGCAAAAAACCCATTATATATATATATATATATATATATATATATATATATATATATATATATATATATATATATATATACGTATATGTGTATGCGTGTGTGCGCGCAATTATAT
>NC_061093.1:35622191-35637191 GCF_015104395.2 Macrobrachium nipponense
GGGCAAAAAACCATTTAGCAACTCTAAAAACCTATGAAAGGCTTCCTCGCCGTGTCTATAAACAATAAAAACATCATTCTACATACCTAACCCAAATTTCAGGCTTGATGTCTTCTGGTAGTGTGTCAAACGTAAACCTTTTCGAAAAATTCCATACATAAGTTAGCCAATATAGGGGAGAGAGGTGAGCCCATCGAGACCCCGGATTCTTGTTGATAGAACGAACCATTAAACTCAAAAATTGTAGATTCAACGCAAATGTTAATCAAATGACAAAATTTATCTATGTGCATAGGTGGCTTGAAAATATTATCTGAGGCTAATTTCTTCAAGTTGTCGAGCACGAAACTCAGTGGTACATTTGTGAATAAAGAAACTATATCTAGACTGTACATAGTACCTATATAATTCTTTTCCTTAATTTGATCCATAAAATCCATACTGTGCTTAATGTGAGGATTTCGAAATTGTCCTATTAATTTCCCCAAAACATCCGCTAACCATGATGACAGATCGACTGAGGGATTGTTGCAGCTAGCGACAATGGGCCTTAAGGACACCCCTCCTTGCGTGAATCTTGGGAGTTCCGTAAAATAACTAAAAGACGGCAGTTTTCTCGCTAGCTTACTCAGGACTATATTTCTGGTTTCTTTTTCCACACCACTGCTAACTATGGCTTTTATTTTCTTGTTAAATTCAGACTGCAAATCGCTAATGCAAGGGGGTTTTGTTACTTTTAGGTATGTGTTACTATCGTTTAAGAGCCTGTGTGCCTTGATCAGGTAATCGTTCTTATTCATAACCACTACACAGCTCCTTTTGTCTGCTTTTTAAAATTTTAATACTTGAATTCTTCTTCAATCTATCTAATGCCAAGTTGAAACGTCGTGGTAAATGATCTACCTTCTTCTCAAAAACTATGAAGCAACATGCCTTTAATAAAATCTACGTTTACTCCTGTATGCCTTGTAGTTAAATTGATTGATGCTACCAATACCTCTAATGAAATCAATATCCTCAGTGCCCCAGAGAAAAATTGAGACCTAGGCTAAGAAGTATTTTACTATCCTCATCTAGCTCACAGTCTGAGCTAGAAATTTATGTAGGCACTCAGTTTGGAATCTTGCTTTTAATCAGGATAATATCAAAATACTTACAGACTGTGAGCTAGATGAGGATAGTAGGTTTGTTTAATCCAACTTTCAATCGGCTCGAAAACTCGAAGCCCAACTAATGACAGGAGGATCTCAATAGAGAAGTTTTGATGTTTCGAAACGCCTGAGAATCTTAGCGAAATGCCAAGTCACAAGAAATAGGAGAGAACGGAAGAGAATTTATCATTGTTTCTTGATCTTTGTCTTTGTAATGTTTCTGGTATGTGCTGGGACGCGCCAGAAGTTTAGGCGCCTAAACTATTGACAATTAATCTGGCAAATTTAACTAGTACGAGGCAGTAGTTTAAAAGGAATGATGAAGCCTTTCAGTTAATTGAGAGAGAAAAAATTGAGATTTAATATTAATGGCTCACATCTAGGAGTCGACTTTTTTGCAATCGAATATTTTCAAAGATAATTTTGCCAAAAAATAGTATGGGAGAATAATGATTCCCTACTACGATGAATGTTTCCATTTATAAAAACATGTGTGCGTGTATATGTATATATAGATATATATATTATATACTATTATATATATATATATATATATATATATATATATATATATATATATATATATATATATATAACACTATATATATATATAGATATCTATAGATATAGATACTATATTAATAATAAATATATTAGAGATAGAATATCTATAGGGGGGGGGGGGGATAATATAATATTATAATATATGATTATATTATTATATATACTTATATATATATATATATCTATAGGTATATTTAATCATATTATATATTATAGATGATATACTATCACAACATAAATATATATAGATATATATATATATATTATATATATTAGTATATATATATATAATATCTATATATTATATATATATCTATTCTATATATATTATATATAAAATATTAAAAAAAAAAAAAACATTTATTTTTTTTCTATATAAATTATATATATATATATATATAGCATATCATATATATATATATATATATATATAGTTATATATATGTATCTATATATATCTATAGATAGAAATATATATATATATATATATATATATATATATATATATATAATATATATATATATATTTCTATCTATGATATATATAGATACAAATATATATATATATATATATATATATATATATATAATATATATATATATATATATATATAGATATCTATAGATATCTATAGATATTCTAGGATATATATATATATATATATATATATATTATATATATATATATATATATATATATATGATATATATATGTATATATATCTATAGTATATCTATAGATATCTATAGTAATATATATATATATATATATATATATATAGTCTATATACATATATATATATAGATATATAATATATATATATATATATATAGATCTATCTATATAGATATATATATATATATATATATATATATATATATAATATATATATATATATATATATATATATATATAAATATATATACATACATATAATATCTATATAGATAGATATATATATATATATATATATATATATATATACTATATATATATATATATACATATATATCTATCTATATAAGATAGATATATATATATATATATATATATATATATATAATATATATATATATATATATAGTATTATATATATATATATATATATATATATAATGTATGTATGTATATATATATATATATAATATATATATATATATATATATATATATATATATATTATATATATATATATATATATATATATATATATAATATATATGCAAATAAATATATATATAATATATATATATATAGATATATATATATATATATATATATATATATATATATATATATATATATATAGAGGGATCCACAGTAATATCCTTGTTTATCTATATAATAATTGATTTCTACAAAGCTTAAAGTTTTCGTCCATCCTACTGTGGACTTGATCACTAAGCATTTGCTTAGTGATCAAGTCCACAGTAGGATGGACGAAAGCTTTTAAGCTTTGTAATATATATATATAGATAAACAAGGATATTACAGTGGATCCCTCTATTGATTTATTAGAAGCACGATACAGTGTTTTATTTTGCATATATATATATATATATATATATATATATATATATATATATATATATATATTATATATATATATATTATATATATATTTAACTATGTATGTATGTATTTACATACTGTACAGTAGATATCATGTAGATAACCCGAGCTGATCCCCGACCCATTCATAATTCTTATCCGCCTAATCCTTGGCCTTCCCACTCTTATAGAACTCGGAATCTAGGTTAGGTACACAAAGAAAAAAATTTATCTAGTTTCTCAAAGACTTCACAAACGTTCGTTTGAATAAGACAGCATCTAACCTAGAAAAGAATATTTACAGTTACAGAACATGAATTTTGAGTTCTTAGTGTAGAACGCCATTTTATACATTATGGCTCTGAAAACTTATCAATATGTTTCTGCTTTTTATTCATATTATTTTAAAACTAATTTTCCTAATCAACAGCTAAGATTTTGTTTCCTTTCCTTAACGTATTATTATGAGACTTACCAGTAGTAGGCAGCTTTGATAACTAATTATTCACGAAAAATTGATTACTACATAACAATTGAAAAAATACACCCACTGAAATTTCACTTAATGTGAAAATTAAATTTCTTAGATTGTTTAATATCTGTGAGACTTAACATATTAAGAATAAAACTAATTTTTTCTCAGGAGGACCATATAAATTTCAATAGCCTTTCAGGTACGCTTGTTGTTGTTGATTGTTGTTGTTGTTGTTGTTGTTGTGGCTAATGGGAAAAGGCAACTAAACGGAAAAGCAAATGAAGCGTTTGAGAACATTTTTCATCGGTACAAAAAATTTAGTCCCTTCTTTTCTTATACATATTGCTACACTTATCCCTAACAACTAACGAATTAAAAAAAAAAGGACATTTGGAAGGAAGGTCTGGAAGGTATTAGTGTTTACAAAGAACCTGAGTTA
Organism: Macrobrachium nipponense; assembly: GCF_015104395.2. Taxonomy (NCBI): domain Eukaryota; kingdom Metazoa; phylum Arthropoda; class Malacostraca; order Decapoda; family Palaemonidae; genus Macrobrachium; species Macrobrachium nipponense. Next base: position 35,626,373 of record NC_061093.1, read on the forward strand.
CCAGACAAAAGGCATTCTCGGAGAAGGAAGCCCACCAATAATTTTTCCCTTAACGATACTCGCTTCTGGTAGCGATAGCTCCTGGGTTCCCATAAATGAGATTTAAAGTCTATTCTGAACTCCTAAGAGTATCGCCATGGGAATCTCACGAGGAGGCACAGAAATATACTACACTTCTTTCAGCTTTTTTGGGGGGGAGGGCGGGGTGGGGGGGGGGTTCTTTTCGAGAGGTTTTAAGGAGATTATTCATCTGTCATCAACATTATTCTTGTAGAAGGTTCACTAAAGAAAGTTTATTCTATATTGGAAAAAATATTAATGGCATGTTTTGCTTAAGCATTAATTCACACTCGCTCAATAAAGCTGCATACACGCAGTCATACATTTATTTGTAAATTAAATATTAATTATGGAAGTACTTAATTACATCGTTCCAAATGTATTAAAAGTGTATGGATTATGGCACAGAAAACGGAAATAAATAACATTGCTAATTACATTTAGCAAGATGTAAGGAGTATTGTCACGAAAAAATACATTAAAATTATCATTAGAAATTAACCTTATGTTCATAATTTACAATAAAAAATGTACAATCTTTTATGGGAGGGAAATGGAAAGAAGATTGATACTTTATACGAAAAGTTTTGCCCATTTATTAGGAAACACATACTGTTGTAGAAAGGGCATTTGACAAAAAATAATTAAATAGATAAATAAATAAATAGATAAATAAATAAGTAAATGAATAGATAGATAAATAAATAAAATATAAAATCAAATAGGTAAATAAAAAATTAAAATAAATCAATGGTTGTTCATTATAGTAGATACATATTTCAAAATGGCACATTGTGATATATAAGGCGTTGCTTTCTGAAACATGTATGTATGTATGTATGTATGTATGTATGTATGTATGTATGTATGTATACAGCATGGTCTAAAAAACACATCCTAAAGGCCAAAATTTATTCACAAGAAGCGTTTCGCACATATGCTATGTGCATCTTCACTCTGCATATATAACATAATAATAGGTAAAATTTATAAAAAATATTTTGAAATAAAGTTTAGAGAAAAATAACCTTTACAAAAATTAATATGATATAAAATGTTTACAGCAAGAAATAACCAATGTTCCTTAAACCATCTAAAGGAGAAGAAGAACGAATGACCAAGACCTGACACCAACCTGTGACTTTTTTTACTGTGCCTACACATTTTAGGTTATAATAATCTTTAAGATCATTTTTTTACTCTATTTTATTCTAAAATACTTGTTGTAAATTTTAACGGTTTTTATGTTTTATTTTTAGATTGAAGATGCACATAGCACATGTCCAAACCGTCTCATCTAAATAAATTAAGGCCTTTTTGATGTGTTTTATGGACACTGCTGTACGCCTTTTTATATTCTCTCCTAGAATCCTTATATATATATATATACATATATATATATATATATATATATATATATATATATATTATATATATATATATATATATATATATATATATATATATGTGTGTGTGTGTGTGTGTGTGTGTGTGTGTGTGTGTGTGTGTGTGTGGGTGTGTGTGTGTGTGTGTGTTGTGCGTGTGTGTATAAGAAAAAAAATTTCAGTTCGTTCTTCATTTTCATGAGTTCCAATATGATAGTTTTGGTACAAAGAATCTACTGCTCTCACGGTTGGGTTAATGATTAATATGGACCTCTTTCTAGAAAGGCTCGTATTGTTTTCCACTGATATGGTTAAAATAAAATGACTTAATGGATACACTTTATTTTCATTTAGCAGGAGTAATCCTTATGAATATTAATTACCATGCTCTTAACTTAAGTTTTGATCAATGTTATGCAAAGTTCACAAGAAAACTCTCAGATAATTTTCCTCCAATTTTGGCTTTTATTTTCAAGTTGATCTCTGTGTTTAATTTGATATATGGAATTTTTTATAGTTTTGTATTGATTTCCCTTCTCCGGGTAGAATGTCAGGTCATGTTTTGTTGCTGATGGTAGAGTTACCTTTCGAAAATTCCAAACTGATGAATGAATTAATCTTCTATCAAACAGACATATAGTGGCATTTTAGCTTTTTTGATAATCATAAATACTGCACTCTTTAAGAGTATGTTGCATTACAACAATGGACTGATAGGCTCTCTCTCTCTCTCTCTCTCTCTCTCTCTCTCTCTCTCTCTCTCTCTCTCTCTCTCTCTCTGATAGCATGGGAATCCCTTTTTTCTTAAGCTTCCCTCTTACTGGTTACCGTTTTACCTAAAAAGGGAAATTCGTTTGCTACAATGTCTGCCTGGAATTGGGAGGCTCCTTTCATGAGTCTTCCTTTTCTCATACAAAACTGGAATTCTTTTCTCTGCCGAGAAAGTGTCAGACCCTCAGGAATAATTTTATCACTCGAGGAACATTTACCTGCGAGAAGATTCATTTCCTCCCTTCTATGAATTCCTTGTCATCTCACAGCCACGGATGGACATCAATTTCACAGCAGAGAAAAGGCAATCGTATGCAAAATAAATAGGTATTTTCTAGAGGAAAAGGCGAATGGAGAGTCTATGTCATCCTATAACAAAGCTCTCGCTCGGACAGCTGAAGGATTTAGAAGAGAAAGAGATCGAGAGCAGGGCCGAATAGGGAGGAGATTAAAGTACCTGGGAATGAAAAGCCACTATAATCTTAAAATTATAGCCTCGGCGTTTGTCCCAAAGACATGCAAAGGTCTGTCACACACGGGCCAGTTGTTGTTTTTTTTAAATTGGCAACAGGGCAGATCTTAAACGCCACGCCTGAGAGCTCTGTCGTCGCGGTGGCAAGACTATGGGTTCTTTTTCCATCATTTTTAGGCTTATTCATTTGGAAACTAACTTGTTTCAATCTTCCCGTCCTTCAAATTATGCCAACTCTGAGCCTTGCTCCTGGAAATGTGGTCAAGTGATATTGTCTGTAAGCTATCAGGTAATACGTTTATCCTTCTTTCCACTTTCCTTTCCTCGTGTTCCTCAAATATATGGGCGAAGATATAAATGGTCATTGTTGTCCGGCTTCCTGATCTTTTCCTTTAACAAAATTGTGCTTGGAAGTGTTACTTATTTACTAAATCCTAAAATGTTCAATTAAATTAGTTACATTTTGGTTTTTCTTCAAGAAAAGGACCTGTATATTAGTTACGTTTCTTCAATAACTTTTAGCCATGAAAAAAGAGGAAAATACTGCAGGTATTAAGGAAGTGGATATATGGTCTTGATGTGTTCTTGTGATTTACTTTTGACTGTTACAGAACAAAAAATTAAATTGTAGTCTTCATTTTGTCATTTTGCTCTGAAGATCTTTTAATTGTCAATTGCACTGAGAACTTGAACCATTGCAGTTTAAATTACTAAAGAGAAAATACTTTAGTGGCTAACCAAGATTCATATTTCAAATATCTTACTATAAAAAATTTAAACTTTGCTATTTGAATAGCCAATAAGTACCATAGTAGAATATTGCTCTTCTGTCTTACGCTCTGCAATGGATTCCAATGAAATATATCAGTTAGTATCTAATTATCTGAGTTTTATCATCTGAGTTTTACTTTGCAAGAATATCGATATCAGTCGGACGAAAATTTGATTATTAATTAAGTCACTTATTTCTTTATTGATTTATGAAATGTTATTTAAATATTTCCATAACTTTAGAACTTCAAGGAAATTTCAGTGGCATAAATCGTCAAGAAATATTTTAATATCAAAACATCCTTCTTTGCTCAGTCCTTTGAGACGAAACATTTGCGTGGAACGCGGAGGATTTTATCAAGGCAAACAACTTTTCCAGTTTACCTTAGGCCGGGAAGTGCTATGGTAGAACGTCTTTCATTACCATAGTAATATAGGATAAAGAAGGAGACCTTCACTAAGGAGATAAATACTTAGGGAAAAAAAAAAAAACTCCAAGAAAAGAGACGCAGAATCAGCAAGGGGTTTTGAAATGTAAATGACGAGAGCTTTCTCCCATTATACCTTTTTCTAGAGGAGATGCGAGTCCAAATCTAATTTCTTTTATGTGGAGGCTGCCAGGATGGGTGACTGAATTACCTTACGTAGTCTCAGGTCCGAAGGGAAAACGGGGAAAAAAGGGGGAGAGAATAGTACGTAATAGTCGACGATCCTGCTCCCCCTTTTGAAAGGGAAAATAAACAGACATGGGAACTGGGAAATGCTTGGAAAAAGAGACATCAGTGCAAAATAATCTTTAAACATTGTATTGCATACCAAGGATTGTCTTGAAAAACCATTCATATAACTTTATATACTATAAAATTCAACAATGCAAAACATATCGGCATCCATTCATATTTGAAAATATAAACACAACAATGACATAAGGGAACTCATAAGAATTTTGGCAGCAATGAAAGGCGAGAAACACTGTTTGTGTGGCTGTGTTTGATTGTGTGTAAATACATAATTAATCAGGAGGATACCTTACGTAATGCGACAACATTTCAGTTCTATGTCAAAATTAATTCAGGACGCGATATTACATCCGATTAATGAACATTAGCATAAGAGCAATACAACAACGACTTACGTTCCATTATATGTCATCTGTTCAAGATTATTTGTCAGCGTCATTCAATTTGTCCGTACTGGCAGTACTTAAGCAAAGCTAATATTGCCTTTAATCACATGAAAATCCTATGCTTCAAATGTGATGTATTCATATGTTTATACAGCATTTGTAAAATTTTCGAAAATGCTCTCTAAGTAGACAACAGCGGATACAGAGTGGAGATCATATTTGCGCTGCAACATTATGACATTATTTTTTAGATTCATGTTGACAGATGTCATTTAACGTTCCATATTTTGCCAATATTTCATTTCACACCATTAAATGGTAGTGTTGTATATTATAGCAACTGTATTACATACCACTACGTATAGTTTCTGTGCAGACGAGGAATATCTATGTAAATCAAATTGAATATATCATTACAGATAAAAAATTACTTTCTCGTTAGGTAAAAAAAAAATCTGAATACTCCTATAATTATATAGAGATACCAAAAGGAAGAGCCCGAAGTATTTGTAGGAGTCTAAGATAAATTAAAAGCTGCGAATTTGTTCGTTACCATGAACGAATAAAAAAGATAAAGTTCTGAATTTGGTTTTCCTATGACTGGAATGAATTAGAACATTTGCTTGTTTTCGGAAGTTAAATATTGTAAAGACCAATATAACTCCAAGAGTATTTTAATACACTTACACGTTTCGATATAGAGTAAGTGTAATTTCAGGTTAAAGGAATAGAGGAGCAATGAATGAAATATCACTGGGCTGGGAAGTCTGGACCACGGTTCTCGATTACAAAAACCAAAGCATTTGAATGTTACCTGTCACTTCACATTAAGCAAACTTTCTTTTCATCTCTGTTGTTCTTCAATTATTCATTTGTATTGGACAGATCCAATGTTTTTCTTAAATGTGGTTTTCATTTTGCGATAAACCCCAGACGCTTCATTTCATTCACTTTTCTGGACTCCATATCATCTGACATGATCCAGCAAGTTGTCAAAAAGAGATTAGAGGCTTTCCATAATCCGACCCCGAGGAACAACACATAAGACAAAGACAAAGAAATAGTGATATACCATCAGATACCATACAACAAACACCACGAAGATGAAAGGAAAGCCATCCTTGGTATACTGCGTAGAGGAACCACCCCCCTAGCGCCATATAACAAAATAACAGCAAGGATTTACTGCAAACCAAACCTTACGGCCTCTTTGGTAATGAAAAATAGTACGGCCCCATCGACGGAGAAAGAGGTTAAATCTGATATAGTATACAAGTTTGTCTGTGCTGACGAGCAATGTCAGTCCCCCCAAAAATGCTATATCGGACACACAACAACTACACTCAAACGTCGCATGCAGGCCCACAGAAACCAAGGAGCCATTCATCAGCACTTTGTGGATTCCCACAATAAAAAAACCATCATTACAAGAACTTCTCACAAACACCAAAATAATACACAAGGAAGGCAACTACAATCGTTTATTGATATCAGAAGCAGTCAGCATCGCAATGCAACGTCCCAGCCTTAACATCCAACGTGAGGCAGACCGGTCCTTGCCCTCGTGTAGGAGGCAGTCCTTCAACCGCGTGGAACAAAGCCCCCACACGCGGACAGGAGCGCACACTGACTTTCAGTGAATTAAACATATATGTAATTAATTAATATATTTATGTTATAATGTGTATATATAAAACGTTAACTTTTAACTTTTTATATAATTTCTGTTTGTTAACATTTTATTTTTTTATTTGTCTTATTTTAATGTTTCACTATAGTCTTTTGTAAATACTTAAAACTAGGTATCTGGCAATTGTACTACCTTTCCGTCCTCATGACGTCACAAAACGCATGTAGGCTCATATTTGTATCAGTACGCTTGAAAAACGTCAATACGTATTAGGTTGACGAAACAGCTGTCGCGTAAATAAAATACTGGAGTAAATAAAGGGAAGAACCCCATTATGTGTCCATTAGTAACCTGAACAATGAAGTAAAGAAAATAATTAGAAAATATGAAGCAATTTCAAAAAAGCTGGTTAACAGTGAGAAAGCCATTCTATTCAATGAATGTTGTATCCGTGAAAAATTGTGCCCTAGAATTATTATATATATATATATATATATATATATATATATATATATATATATATATATATATATATATATATATATATATATATATATATATATATATATATATATATATATATATATATATATATATATATATACATACATACTATATATATATATATATATATATATATATATATATATATATATATATATATATATAAATATTTATATACATACATATATATATATATATTATATATATATATATATATATATATATATATATAAATATTTATATACATACATATATATATATATATATTATATATATATATATATATATATATATGTATGTATATATATATATATACATATATACGTATATATATATATATATATATATATATATATATATTATATACTATATATACTATATATATATATATATATATATATATATATATATATATAGATTCTATATGCATGTGTGTGTTTTACTGATAAGTTGTTATTTATAAGGACATAAAAACGAATGAAATTAAAAAGAGACTGGATTTTATCACATAATTAAATCACAGATTAAAAAAAAACAATGAATATGCCTCATGAAAACTAATAATAATTTAAACAGAAACAGATTAAAAGACAAATGTTTGTTATATGTGAACTAACAGAAAAATCATAGGTTTCGTTTTGCTTATTATAAGTCTATATAAATATATATATATATATATATATATATATATATATATATATATATATATATATATATATTTATATATATATTCTATCCCTTACCTACTAGATTTGCATCGTTAAAGAAAGGAAATGTTCCCGAATTGTTTTGGTGTAAAAAAAGCTCTGATGGCCATCGTTTCCATCTTCCTTTTTCCTCTCACGGTAATGAGATTCTTTCTTGTACTTAATGGAGCAGGGCTCCAGAATTTCCTTATTAAGTCCAACCTGTGTTTTTTAAGTCCAGAAAATTATTTTCAAGTTCACCTTTTTTTTCTTGCAGACAAACGTTCGTTTAGAATAAAATGCTGGCAAGTAAGGTGGCATATAATTGCCTGTAAATTATGTAATATGTAAATAGGATTGTTGCGTGTAATTTTCAATGTCGACTTCTATTTCCTTTTTATTTCTGGCTAATTGCTAACTTTCACTTTTTAACTCTTGTAGCTTGCAAAATACCTGACTTTTATGTTGTTTGCCTTGGAACTAAGTCGTTAACTTAAGAATACTTATTTTCTATTTCTCCGCTGTTTTTTTTAGTTGTTAACAAATTTGTTATCTATGACCAGTCAGTCATTTAAATCAAAAGTATCGCATGCATATAATTTGCAACGAAACGAGGAGCCAATCGTCTGGGTTATTCCATTTAAGTGTTGCAAAAAGGCAGATTCAGTCAGTCGACATGTCAGACGCGGCATATCTTTCGTTACGCAACTGAATCTAAGAATTCATGAATATATCTTTCGTTACACAACTGAATCTGAGAATTACTGAACATATCTTTCGTTACAGAACAATCTAAGAATTCCTGATCAGTGAACACAGAGCGACCCACATATATATTAATTGTATCGGGGTATTTCTTGATTTGCTTATATCCATATTTCTCATCAAAGTAAAGCATATTCAGTAAACCCTTATTAGACATCTATGTATCTTGAGTTTCTTTTCAAATGCTGGGATGATACTACGCTTTCTAATTCGCACAAACTATAAAACATGAGGGCGAAGCACGAGGTAATATTAAACTTCATTCAAATTCCATTCCTTGCTGAATCCTTTAGTGCTTCACTTTACTCTTTTTTTATATTGGACAACAAGTGGTATAATCCGGCGAAAAAGAGAAACTTTAAAAGCAAGCGGGATAAAACTGTTGTGGCCTAACGAATATATGAATTTAATCTCGCAGAGTTTTATGGTCCCGAAGCTCTTCCTCTTTGCAATTTTAGAATTGCTGAATTATGCAGATCACTTTGGCAGGATTCAAAAGGTTATAGGAGAGAGGAAATGGAGGCCTACTTTTTGTAACAATTTCATTATTCATAAGTTGTTTTGATTATTTCAACGTTCCAGTCAGTCTGCTTTACGCGCCATTTTTTATTTGTAGTTTGTGCATTTTCATATTCATGGAAACATAAACATCTCTCTCTCTCTCTCTCTTTACACACACACACACACACACACACACACACACACACACACACACACATATATATATATATATATATATATATATACATATATATATATATATATATATATATATATATATATATATATATATATATATATATATATACATACATATATATATATATATATATATATATATATATATATATATATATATATATATATATATATATATATATATAGAGAGAGAGAGAGAGAGAGAGAGAGAGAGAGAGAGAGAGAGAGAGAGAGAGGAATGTGGTGTTAAAGATCAAATGAGTGAACTTCACGTTGTTCAAGGAATTAGGAGAAAAAGTAATCGCATACATTATGAAATGAGTAAACTGAATCTTACAAATGATGAAAATTCATTAAAAATATTGTGGAAGCAGACTAGTATCTATGCCTGTGGTAACTTCTAGAGAGAGGAAGAAAAGAAGGTAGGCGTAGAAAGAATTACTACCAGAGAGAGAGAGAGAGAGAGAGAGAGAGAGAGAGAGAGAGAGAGAGAGAGAGAGAAAGAGAGAGAGAGAGAGAAACGGTTGGGTAGGACGGACCATTGCTTCTGTTATCCCTAGGGCTATTCTCTTTCCTTGGGTATTAGGATTGGCTTCTGGATACATGAAAAGCATCTTAGCTCGAAGACTGTGCTATATTTGTTGGAAAATAAAGGGGAAACCTCGGGCTAGATACCGTGAATGGCTTTATTCCCTCTAGAGCTAAAAAGACAAAAGCAACGCAATTCAAAATGTCACATACAAACATATTTATCCCACTGATCGTTAGGCCGAAGCCTTTTAAAATTCCTACTTCTTAATAATAAGCATAATCTAAATTAGGCTAATTCTTCACCTTTTGTAAAAAGGAAGGAACTATATAATAATTTTTATTTCTGTAAGCTTTTCTCGTTAGGCCTAGGTTAAAAATTGCAGAATACTGTAGATGCCGTCTGTATTGGATATCATGATATTGCTTCTAGTTGTTAGTTTAACATGAAAATTCAAAGTATGTCTTTCTAAAGAAAATAATTACGATTTCCGTACACGAAAAAACATTCATTGTTGAATTCCTCATTCAATACAATACGAGCGTCATATTATAAGGCTAAATAGAATCATTACAAGAAATAATGTATTTCCTTAGCAACATCTTTAAATAAAAAACATCCATACCATTTTTCGTCGCGCTCTTCGTTAGATTCTCGTTACTAGAGAAAAATATGCATTCTTTTTTCCCAAATGAAGAATTTTTATTTAAGTAAAATGAAGAAACTAACAGTAATCACTGGATACGAGTGGAAAGGAATGTGCAAAGCTTCTCCAACTCTGCCCACTTGGGCCTTAAAGGTGTCCTTTTCACAATCATTTTCCAGAACATATTCCAGCTTGGAGGGTTAAAGGTCAATGCTGCTGCTACAAAGTGCTTTTTATAGTCTGAACGAATATTACAAGTCACAATGTTTTTTTTTTTTTTATATTCGATTATTATAAAATGTTGCCTTCTCTGTAAATTATTATGAATTTTTTTAATTAAATTATTATATATTGTTACTTTCCTTGTAAATTATTATGAATGGTTTTTTAATTAAATTATTGTAAAATTTTGCCTTCTCTGTAAATTATTATGAATGTTTTTTTAATTAAAATATTGTAAAATTTTGCCTTCTCTGTATATTATTATGAATGGTTTTTTAATGAGATTGTAAAATTTTGCCTTCTCTGTAAATTATTATGAATGGTTTTTTTAATGAAATTGTAAAATTTTGCCTTCTCTGTAAAGTATACTGAGGAAACAAATGAATAAAGGAAAATCAGGTAGAGATGATATAGAAGAGAACCGCTAATTGAAAAAATATTCTAAAATAGATTTCAGTCATAAAAAATAATTAAGCCATCCAGATATTTTATTAGCTCTTATTAAAACAACTCCAAATAGTTACTTTGGAAAATCTCAACATTTTTATTTTGT
>NC_061093.1:35642191-35647191 GCF_015104395.2 Macrobrachium nipponense
TTGTCCCCGTGGTTGCAAAACTGCATTTGTCTTACACGACTTGCAACTTTATACAGTCAGAGAAAGCCCTGTGGCCATACTTACTATAGCCTGAATAGGTAATTATTCAGTTTCTAGTTTAAATCCAATGTTTATGGCCTGATTTGTATTAAGCGTAACGTGATTATAATACTTGTAATGTAATTCAGGATTTTGAACATTTCCATTAACTATTCACTATGCCACCAAGAGAGAGAGTAAGCGAGAGATTGTATGTAAACAGTCTTTATATAACTATTTTTGTTAAAATAAGATTTTTATCCGAAGTAAATACAAGCTTATATGTGCTAAAATTTCCAGCAGACCAACGGATCATCCGAAATAATATTTTTTCTTCTTTAGTCTGTATGACCATGTTGGATATAAAGACTTTATGAATGGCGGAACGATACATAGATTGGGTGGGGTATTTGTGCTTGCGTAGTAATACTACTGTAGCAGTGGTGCCGCAAAATTAGTAATAACAGCAATATACATGAATTAAACGTTTTGGCCAACTGCTGGGATCCTTGAGGATCATTTAGCACTTCTTACAACTACTCGAGAAATGAGTTTTTATAGCCAGAAGTTAGATTTTGTAATACAACAATGTCCATGATAGCCTTCAGTGTTATCTTGAATTACAACGAGGCCAAAGTGGGTGGAGCCTCATGAAGTCATCATTCTGACGATAATCATTGGTGAGGCTTAAAGCCAAACCAAAATACGGTTAACGGGTTTTTTTTTTTTTTTTTTTTGCTTTTTTTTTTTTTTTTTTTTTTTTAGTATAGTTTAGATAGCTGATAAATAAAAATTGCTTGACATTGGATAAGCAGTTGTAGTATTATTATTTGTTGGCAACACTGATCATCACTACCATTTTCGTTTTGGTAACACTCCACTCATTGTTTACAATGGTGGCACGTGTTGTGGGAGGTCCTAGCTATCAAACTATTTCTTTATGTTGTTTTGTTTATTGTTATGTTTTCTAATGTTAATGTTTTGTAGCATGATTGTCATAAGTTATGTGCTTGTGTTCATGTGTGCATGAATGTTGTTAGTTATTGTCTGCTTTTCTGTTAAAGATGTGGTAGTTTGGTAATGTGTTGAATAAAGCTTGGAATCTGTCACCAAGTGTTTACTTTCATTACAGCAGTTATCAAATCAAGCTTGTCTACTATGACTTTGAAAATTACCAACTATTCCCTACATCTTGTCAATCTGATTGTGACCTATAAAGTAGATTATAATTTCTTAGGACACTTATTTTGGGAGTTAGACTAATAATCGAAGTGTTTTTGTATTTATTAACATATTTTGTTGGTTTGTTCATTATGACAATTATCAGTGGAGAGGATTCAGAGTTCATAAAGGTGTACTGCTTTTCTTGCATTTAAATTTTTTATGCATTGTTGCCAGAGGTATAGCCTTCGTTACGTATAGCCAATCATCCATCGAGAAAGAGGGAAGAAATGCTGTCATAAGTTACGTAACGAGTGCGTTCGAAGCTTATCTCTGAGTAAGTTTTTTTTTTTTTTGGCCCGCTTCAAAACAAAAAAGTCACTTTTACATTATAAGTACCAAATTTATTCAACCTACGTAATGCAGAATACAGTGAAAATTTATGTCTAGATATAATAATGTGTATTCTGAATAAAAAGCCGTTAATATCTATTAAATGCATAGATAAAAAGTTATTACCAAAAAAGCCGTGTTACAGAGCCCTGAATCTCATAGTAGTGATGAGAACAAGAAGCGATGAATTTGTTTTATATTCATGAATTTATCGATTTCATATTACTTAGTCGTTAGAAAACTATGAAACTATATTGCGAAATCACAATTAGTTTCCTAATAGGAGTTTCTCTAAAAACAAGTTTATTAACAACAACGATCAGCGCAAAATTGCACCGGCTATCTATATTGTGTGAATTGACTATGGTGTAATTAAAAGTCGTATAAGTGGGAAATGATTCTATTGAAGCATCAGAGATTCGGTGCATGTAAACTATTTTTAAGCGAAATAATTGCTTTCATAAATTTTACGGATTTTGATGACATGTAATTTCCGTTCTATGATTAGATATCATTGGGGCTATCGACAGAAAATCAAATGAAGCTATCGAATAACAGATACAGAGTTAAAAATGATAATAATAATAATAATAATATAATAATTAATAATAATAATAATAATAAAATAATGAATAATAATAAATAATAATAATAATAATATAATAATAGATACCCTAATCCAGACTGTAAGATTGTATCTGGGGACATCAGAATGGAGTTTGGAATAGAAAAATGCGCCTTAGTCAACATACAAAAAGGCAAAGTAACGAGAACTGAAGGGATAAAGCTACCAGATGGGAGCAACATCAAACACATAGATGAGACAGGATACAAATAACCTGGGAATAATGGAAGGAGGGGAGGGGATAAAACACCAAGAGATGAAGGACGATCAGGAAAGAATATATGCAGAGACTCAAGGCGATACTCAAGTTTAAAACTCAACGCCGGATATATGATAAAAGCCATACACATGGGCAGTGCCAGTAATCAGATACAGCGCAGGAATAGTGGAATGGACGAAGGCAGAACTCCGCACCATAGATCAGAAAACCAGGAAACATATGACAATACACAAAGCACTATACCCAAGAGCAAATACGGACAGACTATACATAACACGAAAGGAAGGAGGGAGAGGACTACTAAGTATAGAGGACTGTGTTCAACATCGAGAAACAGGAAGCACTGGGGGCAATATCTGAAAACCAGTGAAGACGAGTGGCTAAAGAGTGCATGGGGAAGAAGGACTAATAAAAGTAGACGAAGACCCAGAAATATACAGAGACAGGAGAATGACAGACAGAAAAGAGGACTGCACAACAAACCAATGCACGGACAATACATGAGACAGACTAAAGAACTAGCCAGCTACAGAGGGAGAGCTAAAGAAGGAAACTGAAGGAATGATAACAGCGGCACAAGATCAGGCCCTAAGAACCAGATATGTTCAAAGAACGATAGACGGAAATAACATCTCTCCCATATGTAGGAAGTGCAATACGAAAAATGAAACCATAAACCACATAGCAAGCGAATGCCCGGCACTTGGACAGAACCAGTACAAAAAGAGGCATGATTCAGTGGCAAAAGCCCTCCACTGGAGCCTGTGCAAGAAACATCAGCTTACCTACCTTGCAGTAATAGTGGTACGAGCACCAACTGAGGGAGTGATAGAAAAATGATAACGCAAAGATCCTCTAGGACTATGGTATCAGAACGGATAGGGTTGATACGTGCAAACAGACCAGACGTGACGTTGATTGACAAAGTCAAGAAGAAAGTATCACTCATTGATGTCGCAATACCATGGGACACCAGAGTTGAAGAGAAAGAGAGGGAAAAACTGAATAAGTATCAAGATCGGAAAAAAGAAATAAGAAGGATATGGGATATGCCATTGGAAATCGTACCCATAATCATAAGAGCACTAGGCACGATCCCAAGATCCTGAAAAGGAATCTAGAAAAACTAGAGGCTGAAGTAGCTCCAGGACTCATGCAGAAGAGTGTGATCCTAGAAACGGCACACATAGTAAGAAAAGTGAAGGACTCCTAAGGAGGCAGGATGCAACCGGAACCCCACACTATAAATACCACCCAGTCGAATTGGAGGACTGTGATAGAGCAAAAAAAAAAAAAAAAAAAAAAAAAAAATAATAATATAATAATAGTAATAATAATAATAATAATAATAATAATAATAATAATAATAATAATAATATAATAATAATAATAACATCATGGAAAATAAAGATGTTTTTGAACCAGTACGTAATAAATTATGTATTTTTTTCGTATTAATTTCCTTCAGTAAGGAAATATTTCACAACTGTCCAAAGCTTACTGGTAATTAATTTTACCGCGCAATGTTTGATAGTGAGAATAACAATGAACATAATTCATTATGTAAAACAAAATGAACTAAACCAAAGTCATTTTGTGAGGAAGAAATGTGAAAGAAAGACACTTTTAATTTTAAACAAACAAGGCAATAACTTCCTCTATCTACAACGGATTAAGTATTCTCTTGGAATGGATAAGACACCCCAAAAAATTAAAAGACTGCCTTCTCCATCACACTTAATTTTCTTAAGGCAAAACAATTACTATTTCACTCTTAGTCAACCATGAGAGAATAATGTGATAATGCTGGAAAAAGAATAGTTGTTGATTTTCTTCGAAACCGATCTTAACCCGGCAAACCTGTCCATCCACTGACTGAAATCGACCGGCCTGACATGAATACTGCTGTTTTTACGTTATATTTCATTCGCTGTTTAAATTAGATGATGTCTGCCGGAATGCGATCCACAACTGAAGCGAAACGATACTCGGGTTTTTTCCATCTATCTACCCGCCTCTGGTGTTTGCGTATGGTAACACTGCGTCTTAGGCTTTAGATAGTTACATTCAGCTTACATTCAACAATAATAATAATATCCTTTTTCGAATATTAACGGTGTAATTCGCATACAGTAAATTATTAAATTATTAAAACACTTTTCAGTTGCAAATGTACACCCAGATATCCTTTTATTTACCTAAAACTTACACATAGCGTAACTATCTAAAACCCGGGACGCAAACACCACAGGCGGGTGGACAGATAGAGAAAACAGAGTATAGTTGAATCACTACAACAGAATATATCTCTACGACATTAGGAAACCTAATATGTCACATTAGACTGGGGGAAAGGGTTGTTATTAAGGCTGAATGCCGTAGAAAAGCTGTGGCAATGTCAGTTACAATTATAATTATTTGTTGCATTTCTTGCTCTGCATTATTCGCCTCATACTGGTGCCTGAATGTACTCCAGTAAACCTCTCCTCTTGAGCCCCGCCCCCAGACTAAGTTAACGATGCAGGGAGAATTTCCGGCACCAGGGTCAATATACGAGATGCA
>NC_061093.1:35649691-35651838 GCF_015104395.2 Macrobrachium nipponense
ATCATCAAGCTAAGATTTCCCAAGTACAGCCGCCCAAGTTACTGAGACTAATATATATATATATATTATATATATATATATAATATATATATATATATACTATATATATTATATATATATATATATATATATATATATATATGATATATTATATATATATATATATATATATATTATATATATGATTGGCTAGGTTTTTTCTCTTGCATCAGCCAGGTATTTCAATGTAATAAGAGTAGTTCTTCATTTCGGGAATTTATCCCAAAAAAAAAAAAAACTATATAAGAATTAAATCAAGAAGGATATTGTCTCGGTGCGACGATACGAGAAAAATTACGAACCAGAACTGCAGTGGAAGAGATAGCTTTGCCCCTTTCATAATAGAACTCCGAGCACCAAAATGAAAAGAAGAAGAAGATACGTGAGGTCACAAAATCCATGGAAGTAAAAAGCAGGGGAGAGTTTCGCGACTCGAAATTCTGATATGGGCACCCTATATAAACTGTAACCAATAATTCTCTTTCATATCATTTTGTTTACTCATTTTTTCGCTTATACTATATACATATTTTACCTAATAGTATTTTTTTTTTTTGGCAAAGGAAAATAAAGTCTCTGCAGTTAAAATTAAATAATGCTATTTTCTTTGATTGATTCATCTGCTGCTGAATCAGCATTGAAAATATATTTTCCTTTACCATTCAAAAAAAACCTGCTGCTTTTAACTGCAGATATTACTAGCTCACCTTAGGGAAGAAATCACTAACTTGGATGGAAGAATAATTGGGTTAAAATAATATCTTTCTAAAACGAGCAATATAGCAATTACTACTAAAGTGCTTACCTTATGATACATGATCCTCTCTCCAATACCACACTGAGCGTTCATTCTTCTTTTCCTAATTGACACTCCATTTCTTCTCTTTTATCAGACGAGGAATCCTATTTAAGAACTTCAAGTTCTGATAGAAAAGAGCTAAAAATGAGAAAGATGGATGTCTCAGTAATAAGCTCTCCATTTCTGGGATCTAGATTCCCTTTCAAAGAAAGGATGAAAGAAGATTTTCCAGAGGCAGCTCTACTGGTTTTTCATGTAATGAAAACGTCTTGGTAAAGGAGATATTTTCACTATTCTTGAAACCTATTTTTTTCACTGATGAATATTTGCCAACGTATATTCCTGGCAGTATTGCTTAATTCTAAATGTTAATCATTCAAAATAAAGTGAAGAAAAACTGTTTACATTACTGACAGCCATCCAGTTTACTAAACTCGATTTTCTGTCTGTTTTTGGAACTAGAGAGGTATAAGAAGGTTAAGACAATAATAATGAATTGAAGAACAAAATATATCTGGGATACCAAAATATGCATGTATGCCCTACATGAGGTACTCATTAATGAGTACTGTAATCCATTACAAAGGTGATTTTACAACACTAAGAAGGATATGTTTAATGACACACTAACACACATATATGTAGTATAATACTATATATATATATATATATATATATATATATATATATATATATATATATATATATATATATATATATATATATATATATATCTAAAGAAGAGAGGAGAAGAGAGAGAGGAGAGAGAGAGCGAGAGAGAGAGAGAGAGAGAGAGAGAGAAACTTACTTCTCAAAAACAAATAATTTACCCAATTCTAATATATTTCATTTACTGTTTTTTTAAACATTTATGGTGCTATTTCCGTCATAAGTTAACGAATTGTTACGTATCAAGAGAATTCACAATCATGTGTCAACGAAGCGACGCCAAATCCCCATGTTTGCTATCTCATGAGAATAAAAATTGAATATTTAGCCATTAAACATGTGTCACGTCAAAGTTTGAATGATAAGTTTAATTATCATGCGATGAAGAGAGGGCAACTCAGACAGCATGCACGAAATGGAATATTAGTAAAAAAATTCTTTATTGGTATAATATTATAATGAATAAGTACGAGCTTATGGTTATTGGAACAAATTAACTTTTCGTCAAAAATTCTTTATTGGTATAATATTGTAAAAAGTATGAGCTTATGCTCTCTTTAACAAATGAATCATAAATATAATTGTTTAGTGGAAAATTATTTAATATTTTTTTTTCATAATAATGGTTGTCGGTAAACGC
>NC_061093.1:35652338-35657338 GCF_015104395.2 Macrobrachium nipponense
TTATATTTAATCTTCTCCAGAATGAGCATTTGATTCACGCAAGAGACTGTGAATTTCCTCCATATAGATCTGTTCACCTTTTACCTCTCCTTTATCGACTATAAATTTACTGTTGGTAAAGAAATGGAGGGTAAGAGTGCAAATAAATTCATCTTTATTGCTTTGAAGCTTCCTGGTCCGTCATTTCATCTAACAACTATTTTGTCGCATAGTATTTGGGCGCCAAATGTAAGTTTTTCAACAACTGCAAAACTATATATATACAAAGCTTTACTTCGAATATAAATTTTCCGTAGGCTTTCATGCTTGGACGGCCCAAGACTGTGCTAGTCATTATGTCTATATAAATTTAGAAGGAGAGCTTCTGAAAATAGGTATGATGATATATTATAAATATATGTATATATATTATATATATCTATATATATATATATATATATATATATATACATATATATATATATAGATATATATATATATATATATATATATATATGTATATGTATATATATACATATATATAGATTTATATATATAAAGAACCAAGTCATAAAAGCTTCACTACATGTCAAATTTCGCCATAAAATCTTTACACGGCAAAGTATGGAATCAACCAAGAGAGAGAGGGAGAGAGAGAGAGAGAGAGAGAGAGAGAGAGAGAGAGAGAGAGAGAGGAAAAATTACGGTGAGGTAATGAACACATAAGAGGATTTATGGACCGCGTTCCATAACGTCGTGGGATGGAAAACGTTGCAGGAAATAATTTATGAATTCCTCTTTTTCCTCGGACGCCGCAGAAGATAATTTTGTTCGCATTTAGGAGATATTGTTTCCGTTCGCTAAATAGAAGTGTTTTATTTTTTATTTTTTTTTTCCTTGAAAACTAGAAATTCCGTGAGATTCTTGTTACTGGGGCTTCTGCAACTGATGAGGTTGGGGTATCTTGTAATAGTATTTCCTATGTTTTATTTATTTATTTTATAGTTTTATTTTTTTTAATCTGCCTATTGCAACATTAGAAACATTTTCCTTTACAGTCATTTGGGAAGAGGATCACGTAGATTTCGACACCGAAATATTTTTTGAGAATATTGAAGTCTTCGTCAGGAATTTATACTTCATGATATAGGAAAAATTTCAAAGAAACGCAACATTATCACGTAAGATACCATCTGAATACTTCTATAAATTTCCCTCAGTATATAAAAATTAGTTGATCATATGGATGCCCATATTATACAAGAGATTTGACTAAGTTCTGATTTATTTGAGCTTTCGTAAAAATTTTGCTGCTTTGTATTTTCTCCTGATAAGATATAATAATTCTATAAAATGCAGAAAACTGAATGTTAGTTTCAATGAATATCTCCCTTTTGCTATACCATTTGGAGTCTGGTCAACATAGAAATAAAATGTTTGGTCGGTGGGAACAGCAATGGATGCTAAAAAAGAAATGTCAGAGAACGTCGGCACTTAACAACTTCCCCCCTACTCCCCAAACCCAAACACCGATATTTGAACGTCCCCGGGGCACCGAGCCGAACTATCAATCGCTTTGAAAGAATTATTTAATGTTATCTTTTACAGAACCACCTTCCGGAGGCCCTTCATTCCGAAGGGGAAAGATATACTGTATATATTATATATATATATATATATATATATATATATATATATATATATATATATATATATATACATATGTATGTATGTATGCATGTATATTATTATATGTATCGGGTCCTAGGTCTATGATGATGAGGTTTCCGAAATGGTTTGGGAAATCGTTGCTATTATTTATATATATATATATATATATATATATATATAAATATATATATATATATATAATATATAAATATATATATATATATATATATCATACATACATATATTTACACACACATATATACATGAGTGTACGTTTATTTGTGTACGCACGTTTGGGCATGTGTTCATGTTTCTGTGTATTTACTCTGAGAAAGCTCATGCTGGCTCTTCTAGGAAATTCCATTATAACACAAAGAAAGGGTTAAACAAAAGAAGCATTAGTTTCATTCCAAAGGTAATGTTTAAGAATTCTTGGAATTCCTCGAGGAATATTAATTACGCGAAAGACCTTTTTCTTTATGTGCTGTAACCTTTTTTTACAGTATTTGTGTTAATTGTTAAAGGTTATGGTCACATGACATTTGCATTACTCCCTGGTAAAGATATTCTCTCTCTCTCTCTCTATCTATCTCTCTCTCTCTATCTCTATCTGTCTACAAACTATCATATTTAGATATCTTGCTCATTTTAAATTTTTTTATTTTTCATAATAAAAAAAAATTTATATTAGAAAAAATGTTAACATATTAAATATCTGAGCATTTCACTATGAAAGACGTTGCCATTTATCGAACTTTAAACAGGTCAAAGAATTGCATTACATAACATATGCATTGTATTCTCGGCTTACAATAAAACATAAAAATATCGTACAATTATTCTAATGCTCCTTAGTAAAGATATTAAATGTAAAAAAAGAGGGAATAATGAAAACATTAGATATATTATAACCGTAATTTTGACGTGAGAGAATAAATTGAATGGTCGTGGTATTTCTTTGATGTAATTATAAAACAAACCTTTTCCTTTTTATAAGTCGCTGTTTCAAGTGAATGAATTAAACTGAAGAAAATTATACTAAGTAACGATAGAAAATAAAAAAATAAATGTATTTATTCGCATATTAGATTTTTCTTTCATTTGTAAAGCTACATATTAAAATAGAATGAGTTGCTAAAATTCAAATATTCCAAGTGCAAAACTAATTAAGCTCTTTGAAACTCTAATGTAAATGAGGAATCAGGTACCTAGTTATGCTAATTAAGCATTCAGTGTATCATTTACGAATTACTAATTACATATTTTATGAAAGGTAACTGAGCCAGATGATTTTATAAAATGTCACTAATAACATATCGAAATCCCGCAGAGACATCACACCTCACTCACATTTACAAAGGAATGGATTATAATAAACACCTTAAAATGAGTATACCATTAATGAATAAAATACCTGGCTCAGAATATTTTGCCTAAATTCATAGCTTGCTACCATGAGGAATCAGTTTTTTTCTAAAGATGAAAAGTATGCAGAGAAATGATAATATGATAATTCTACAAAGTGGAAAATCTCAGACTAGTCAACTAGGGCAACTTGTCAAACTAAGGGCAAGCTTTCTTTAGAATATCAGCTACAAGGTACAAGAGCACACTAAAATGTCGCCTCGTTTGAAATTAAGCTTTCTTGAACGATCTTTGTTTTGGTACTAACGATCAGCGACTTACTCCAGAGGATTGACAAGATTTCATGAATAGCTCGTTGGGAATAAAAATGAGGTTGATATTTTTCACTTAGCTGTCCTGGAAAACTCCTGCGGCCGAACATGATTAGATTTTATATTAAGATTTTCCTTTACTTTATATCTACCAGTTTCAGAGAAACGAGGAACTTAGGACTTTTTCTTCCTCGCCAAAGCTTTCCCTCTACGAAAGTCTTAATCTACTTAACTGATGTTTACAGAAGACCCAGGAAAGTTCTGATCTTCTTAACTGATGTTTACAAAAGCTCCTGGTAAGTTGCAACCTGCTTAACTGATGTTTACGCATTCACTGAAATACTTAAGGGCGAAAGTCATCTTAATAACAGAGCATGAGATTATTTTTTCCTTAAAGGCAAAAAATAGGTTTTCAGTTTATAGGGAAACGTTGTCCAAGTCCAGGCCCAAAGCTCTTCGTTTAGAAATTTTGTTCCTAATGAGGAAAAAAAAAATAAAAAAGGGAATCACATTCTAAGATGTTCATTACATATGAAACCGAATGGATACAAACACGAACAAAATGATACAATGGATAATGAGCGTTCATTCGTTTTCAGTTAATAGCAGTGGTTGTTTCACTGTAATTTACTCAGAGAATATTGAGATATTGCTTTCTAGCTTAACTACGATAGGCCAGACCAAGAAAAAACAAGCCAACAAAAACAATAAAAAAAAAATAAAGACCCACTGCATCCTATGGACATTCGATATTTATTACTATGGCTTTTAACTTAGCATTCCAAGCACAAGACTTTTTAAATATAGCATTATCAAAAATGTACTGTTATCGACTGGTTGAATCAGCAGTTATTCTTCTGACAAGTAATTTAATAAGTACCTTACAACATTTGCTTAACACCAAATCTATACTTCCATTTTTTAAGATTTTTATAAGAGAGAAACGATGTTTTTTTAATTTCCACTAACAGGGTCCAAGCAATTAGGCTGCTAGACTGTCGAGCAACTTCTCGTTATTGTCAACCATAACATTTCATTTCTCCTCTCTCCTCTTTATTCCGTATCCCTAGGTATCACAAAACTCTGAGAAGAGCAAACCTTTTCCATTCTCCTAAATGTGAAGATTCTGTCGGCACTGTAAATATCCTTTTCAGTGGCGCTGTAACTTGGCCATTATCCTCGACGCCGATTCCCCTCTCCAGTTCATAATGCCTTTCAGTGGGATTCTTCAAAGGCTTTTCTTTCTTTCTTTCTTTTTTTTTTTTACCTTTCAGCTTCCCTTTCTGTTGGTCCGCAAATCCTCTCCTCGTTTGTTATCTTGGCTGTTCCTTTGTTTACCTATGGGAGCTTAAATCTTCTTTTCAAACAGATTATAAGGGGAAGGAACCATCTTGAATAAGTGCCTTTAGTTCCATTTGACGATGTTTAACTGCATTTTAATTTATACCATGAGTTTTTATTTTTTCTACGAAGACTCACACCAAAGAAAATCAAGAAAAGAGACATTACTCAAATGTAACAGCGGTTTCTGGGCCGGTACCACTACAGTGGCTAGATAAATAAGACGAGAGATCTAAAATATACCTCAAGCGAAGATTTTTGCCACCTGTCCTTCTTCTTTTCATTGTTTTTGGTTAACCATTATCTATTTATTACAGATTCTCTTGTATCAAT
>NC_061093.1:35662338-35674079 GCF_015104395.2 Macrobrachium nipponense
CGTCCGAAAAGCTTTCCAAGAGCCTAATTAACCAATCCACATGACATCAACTTGAAGGAGAGATGAATAGTTTTTCACTTCAAGCGCGTATTATTCAGTACATTTCGTACTGCGGTCCAATGCATAAATCCAGTTTGGAAATTGGTGTGGTTTCAAAATGACTCGTGCGTCCTAATCTTGATGTAAATACGAGAATCAAGAAAGGTGCCCTATAAACATTTTCAATTTCTTATTAGACTCAGAATAAGATGTTTAGAACTTTGTTATCTACTTTATAAAAATGGCAATAAGTGTGATGATATTGTTTTAACAAGACGATAGATGACAGTAGACTATATATAAAAGTAATATTGTAAAGTAAGATTGTAAAGTGAACTGAAATTTTACTTTTCAGCTCATATCCGAGAATTTTTTTTTGCATAATGACTATCCAAAATTAGTCATACATACACCTTTTTGCATACCAAAATCTGGAAATGAATGTAAAAAAGTTTGTAATGAAGATATCAAAGAAAATTCAATGTAATTTAGTGTATCCTATATTGTTCGACATCATAGGAAATTTGACGAGATGATGGCGTTAGTTTGGTATTCTACTAATGTTTGTCAAACAGAATAAGAGAAAGGAGCGTTTTGTATAAAGAGAGTTAATGGGAATATATAACCAAGGATTTACAGTATCTTACCCTGAAATTCTATATCTGTATGTCTTCATTTTCTTAACGCAGTCCAAATAAAAACCTTAATAAAGATATCATATTAATTAAAAACTTTGCGGGAAACGAATTAAGATATGATCTACGAAGAAAAACGAATGACCTACATTCTAATTGTTGCAAAAAAAAAAAAAAAAAAATTGCTCCAGCATAAAGATACAAAATGATAGTTGGAAATATGAAGCACAAGAAAAGTATGAAGTAGTTTGCAAATGGCAAGAAGCTGGTTGCAAAATTTCCGGCAAAATTGCACGGACAAGAAGTTTGTTTTGGCGACATGAAATACATCAACATGTCGGATGGTGTTTATCTTCGTTGTCACAAAAGTTTTTGCATTTTGTTAAAGCAACATGACCAAGACATTTTTATCAATTTTTATTTATTTATTTATTTTTGGATTATACCTCAGCTGTCCATTTCATTTTCTTTTCCTTTCGTTTTGCCATTTTTCATTCAAGTGAAATATCTACATTCACTTCCAAGTGTCGTCGTAGACAGGCAGGCACGCGATAACCAGGATCCCAGTTGCAGCAGTATATATATATATATATATATATATATATATATATATATATATATATATATTATATATATATATATATATATATATGTGTGTGTGTGTGTGTGTGTGTGTGTGTGTGTGTGTGTGTGTGTGTGTATGTGTGTGCGGTTACACACATATTGTATATACATATATATATGTGTATGCATATTTGTGTGTGTTTATATGTCTGTCTGCATGTTCCTTTGTGTGAGCAACGATAAAGACATAAAAATTTACAGGCACACATAATGGCAAAGGTTTAATAAACTCGTGACCATCATTAGTCGCTGTCCTGTTCAACTAAATGCGTAATGAAATGACCCACTATACATCTAAAGTACCGGCTTGTAAATATTTAATGAGACTGCATTAATTACTGGGTTTCGGCCAGTTACCAGGACAGTTAATCACCCCCATAGTAATAATGAATGGCAGTTAATTAAGAGTTAATTATGGTGGCCCAAATTCAACAGCAAACAGCTGGTAACTCAAGCGCATCAGACCATTGTATTTCGAAGATTCAACGGCAGAGAGATTGGAATATTCTCAGACAAAAATGACTTCAGTGCAATTTTTTTACGAAGGCGACTTGAGTTCGCATTTTTATTGGCTTATATACATATATATATATATATATATATATATATATATATATATATTATATATATATATCATAATTATATATATATATATATAATATATATATATATATATATATACTATAATAAAGAAATGTGTGTGTGTGTGTGTGTGAGGAGAGAGAGAGAGAAGAGAGAGAGAGAGAGAGATCTTTGAGAGGTCGAATGCTTTCGAAATGGTCTAGATATAATCATGAAAAAAAATGATGTATTTTTGTTTTGTTGAATGGACAGTATTATAAAGAATAAATTTTTCCCCTGGTTCGTCAGATTACTTACGAAATTAAATAGCGTCCGAACGAATCTCTTTCAGTCTCCACATGAAAGGAGAGGATGACAGACATACTTATTGGAAAATAGAATAATCTAAAACGAGACACGCAAATGAAAATAAGAACGTCGAGCGGACTTCGAAGAGCAGACGACAGGAAGCAGAAAGTGAGATTTAATGCTCCACCAAACGAGGGGAATAAACCTAATGATGGAGGATGTGCAAAAATGATTACAAATCAAGGGATATTTAAGGGGAACGAAGTGGAATTGTGCCAAATCGGTATACGAGAGGCGAATTGATCAGGGGAAGACTCGGTTAAAAATGCGAAGGGAAACGGCGCGTTTTTAAGTCACGCCACTATTAGTGTAAGTCTTTGCAGTTCACTGTATGGTGACGAATATAATAGAAGATTGTGCATACTCTTATTTCAGACATTTACTTCTAGTTTTCCTAAGAATTTCTTGGAATTTATAAGCAGAGTTTACTAGTTCCACGAAACACTGAGAGCATTTTACTCAAATGGAGATTCACTGAAAACCTTTCATGTAAAAAAGAAATTCTGTCACTCTCCATAATCAACCCCTTTCTAGAAGGGGGGTTGGGGGTGGGGGGCGCGGATGGAAGCGATGTCTGAAAGTGACCTCACCTGACCAACCTTATAGGGAAAACAGAGTAGGGAAATAATAATGAAGTGCCTGTCCAGATGTGCATTTTAGAAAATTAATGAATAGCAACTTTTAAACTGAATGCAGATAAAAACTAATTGTCAAAAAAATAGAGATATAAGAAAATATAAATAAAATCAGTAATTAATACCTACTGGAACAATTCCATGAGGAAATTCCTAAAGGGAACTGGCTTAATTAATCCAAACCACTAGTTGATCGACAATGGAATGAGTCTACTGTACTAGAGGACCTTTTCAGTTCAAGTAACTAGAGAAGGTCATAAATTGATGAAGATGAAAGCTAATGATTTTTCTCAGTGAAATTTCTGATTGAAATGTAACAGAAATTTATAATCAAAATCATTGCAATATATACGTTTGCTTATTCCAATTGATCAGAAGCTGAATTTGCCAAAGCATTATGTAGAGCATGACCAAAGATGTAATCTATGAGAAAGAATTATATAAACACGAAATTCGCCCAAAATACGAACTCTTTCATTTGGCCATTATTACATTACAGCGAACTTTGAAAGCGCAAGCCTTCACGCCAGTCGCGAAAGCCCACCAACCGAGCCATTCAATCACTTTCCCTGAAAGGCTTCGTTGATTATGATAAGGGGTGTTTCATTTTAGTCCCCACCCCATTACTCTCACATCTCGCAATCTTTAATGGGGGTTTTCTTTCGCTTTTCTCTAGCCTTAGTTACCCATTATCGTTCCCTAAATCTTTATCTGAAGATTGTCTATGCGGCAGGTCCCAAGTAAGAGACTTTCCATTTGTGTGTTAAGTACCCTCAATATTAGCTAATGGAACGTCCGAAAAGCTTTCCAAGAGCCTAATTAACCAATCCACGTGACATCAACCTGAAGGAGAGATGAATAGTAATTCACTTCAAGCGCGTATTATTCAGTACATTTCGTACTGCGGTCCATCGCATAAATCCAGTTTGGAAATTGGTGTGGTTTCAAAATGAACCGTGCGTCCTAATTTTGATGACTAAATACGAGAATCAAGAAAGGTGCCCTATAACATTTTCAATTTCTTATTAGACTCAGAATAAGATGTTAAGAACTTTATCTACTTTATAAAAAATGGCAATATGTGTGATGATATTGTTTTAACAAGACGATAGATGACAGAAGACTATATATAAAAGTAATATTGTAAAGTGAACTGAAATTTAACTTTTCAGTTCATATCCGAGAAATTTTTTTGTTGCATAATGACTATACCAAAATATTCATACATACACCAAAATCTGGAAATGAATGTAAAAAAGTTTGTAATGAAGATATCAAATAATATTCAATGAAATTTAGTGTATCCTATATTGTTCGATATCATAGATTATTTGTCGAGATGATGGTGCTAGTTTGGTATTCTACTAATGTTTATCAAACAGGAATAAGAGAAAGGGGCGTTTTGTATAACGAGAGTTAATGGGAAAATATGACTAATGGATTTACAGTATCCTACCCCTGAAATTCTATATCTGTATGTCTTCATTTTCTTAACGCAGTCTAATAAACCATTAATAAAGATATCATATTAATTGAAAACTTTGCGGGAAACGAATTGAGATATGATCTAAGAAGAAAAACGAATGACCTACATTCTAATTCTTGCAAAAAAAAAAAAAAAAATTCTCACGACATAAAGATACAAAATGATAGTTGAAATATGAAGCACAAGAAAAGTATGAAATAGTTTTTGCAAATGGCAAGAAGCTGGTTGCAAAATTTCCGGCAAAAATTGCACGGACTAGAAGTTTGTTTTGGCGACAAGAAAATACATCAACATGTCGGATGATGTTTATCTTCGTTGTCACCAAAAGTTTTTGCATTTTGTTAAAGCAACATGACTAAGACATTTTTTTATTTTTTTTTTATTTATTTATTTTTGGATTATAGCTCATAGCTCAGCTCTGGTCCATTTCATTTTCTGTTTCTTTCGTTTTGCCATTTTTCATTCAAGTGAAACATCTAGATTCACTTCCGAGTGTCGTCGGAGAAACAGGCACACACGATAACCAGGATCCCTGTTGCACAGCATATATATATATATATATATATATATATATATATATATATATATATATATATATATATATATATATATATATATATATATATATATATATACACACACATAAATATATATATGTATATATATACATATGATATATAATATATGTATGTGTGTCCACAATGATTGATATTTTTTTGTTACATGTGACGATCATTCACTTACGTCACATGACTAAGAGAGAAACTTTTATCTTTACCATTTTACATCTGAACCGGAATCTATATGAATTATAAACAGGATTTTCAAAATTTTCTCTGGTTTCAGAGGCTCAGGAACTTAGAGATTTATATTCTTCTCTATTTATCTTTTTGAGTAAAATGTATATCAAGGTAAAATTGGTATCCCAGCACATTCTGATACAAAGTCGTTGAATCCTCATCCTTGCAGTCTGATTGCTAATTTAGGTTGACTACGACAGCCGTTCAATAAACAACCTCTCCCCAGACGGTTGTTAACTTGAAAGTGGATTACTGTGTAATGTTCCCCGGTGTGTTTGTCTTTCATTATACCATGAAGAGATGAGAGCATTATGTTGAGGGAGGAGATTGTTCCCTTTCTCGAAGTGGAGAATTTTGAAGAAAGGTAACACCTGGTTTAAATGAAAATATCACTGGTTTTCCTTCGCAAATGACTCTCGGTGTATATAAAGTTCTTCATGTACAATCTGGGAAAGAAGCTTTGTTTTTGTTTCATGTTCTTTGTATAAGAATTTTCTTAAGAATTATGCTAGAAGTAAATTGGATTCTTGATGTTGTCTGCTGAGCGCTTTGTAAACTAATGACACTAAAAGTTATTTTCTCTTTTATGCCAAGTGCCATAACCGCCGTCATTTCAGATCCTATCCATATAACATAAAGGATTCATCTGGTGGCATCTGGCTTCATTTTGGAAGTAGATGGATGACCCAAATGAAACCAGATAAATGGTGTACATGAAACTGAACAATGACAAATCTTGGTACTGTTTAGACACTATCTCGTCCAATTTTTCTTTGTCAGTCATTATTTCCTCCATAGCCTCGATAATAGTGTGGCGTTTTCTATGAATTTTTTAGCATTTCTATTAAATATTCAGAGAACGGTTCCACGGTATTTGTCATCAAGTTTTATTCCAAAGTTCTGTTCAAATACTTGCGTAAGAAAAAACTTCCAGACATTTCTTAAGCGGTAGTTCAATGCCTCATCTGTACTTCGAAAGGTTTGTATTTGATATTGTTTGACTCTTGATAGAGTATATATCAATCTGACATCCCCCTCTCAAGAAGACAATGAAATATTTCATATCTCCTGTCAAAAAAATAATTGTGGTTCACATGCCGCTCAGATAGAGTATGTAATCCAGATAACTGGACTTAATATTGATTTTTTTAATCTGATGCAATTCGTCGTATTTGTAACCCACCTGAAATAAATGACAGTATTGGAAATACTTCAGAATGCCTAGGAATACAACGTTGGACCAGTCCATCACCTCTGTGTTGTGGACTTTACTCCTCAGGAAAACTATTCATCTAAAGTGAGCTACGTGTTCAGTTAAGCATCAAATATCACAGTAAATAAGCTTTTTATCAGTTTGTATTTTCAAGCTTCGGTGCCTTCATTTTTTCATAAATTTTCCATATTACGGAGTTATTCACAGCGACGTAACGTCAGTTGGAAATAGGGCCGTAATTCAGCCAATCAAAGAGTCGGCTCCTCCTCATTTGTTTGAAAAGGAATATCTAGGACGGTTCTCATTGGTCCAAAGGCAGCCAGATTTTCGGAAGGAAGACAGGAAAATCAGTGCAGTGCTGACGTGTCGTGACAGTGGGTCGTCCTTAGGACCCTCCGCTATATTTGTGGGATTTTTCTGCATCTTCTGGTGGTTGTTGTGGAAAGGTACGTTTAGTTGTGATTTGAGATAATCCAAAGAGTAAGGCTATTGTTTCAATTTAGGATGATAAAGTCATGAGGAATTTCATAATAAAGTTGTAACGCTTTATGCCGACCGTTTCCAGTGGAGAAACTGCACTCTGGTATAACTTGATTGCCAAGATATTGCGTACAGGAAAAGGTTAGTGATGAAATGGGCGATATTTATTGAATAAGGGTTAACAGAGTGACTAGGCAGTAGGATGGTAAAAGCCCTGGGATTTGATTCATGTCTTCACAGGATCTCCTATAGGCCCTCATTCAGTCCAACAAGCAGTGCTTACTATGCTAAGAGTTTACGGTACTTAGGCAGTGTTCTTCAGAATGTGTTCAGTAATTACGGAAATTAACTTTACATTCCTAACAGCCGATTTCGATTGATAAAAACTACCATTGTTTTCCAGTAACCATTTTATTTTGGGCATTCTTCAAGAATTTGTCTTAAGTTATTTTTTAAGCTTTTATCATTATATTTGCCAGACTAGTCATTAAGGTCTGGGTTATAATGGTTTTCTTGAAAAATGTTTTACGATGCGGTGGGGTCAATATAATGAGTGCGATCCTCCTGGCATTATTATAAGATTCCCGAAGAGGGAGAACTAAACCATTCAATTAGTTTGGATATTTTTGACATTTAAAGGTGAAAATTTTCTAGTTTCAATAACACCGTCATTTGACATGTAAGTCATAAAAGTTAATCAAGGGAACTTGATACAGTACAATTCACAGCCCACTACATAGCCAGAGTACATGTTCTATAATTAAAAACCCATAACAAAAATATCAGTTTTTATGGTAGCAAACATTACATTGTTTTTACGTTTAGTTAAGAAATTATAGCATCCTCCCCTCCACCCCGACTGAAATATTTTCGGTGTTTTTTTCTATAACATTATTACATATTTAACTTGAAATATTTTCGTATTTTATCGCGTGTTTTGGCGTTTCTGATATTCGTTTTCATTAGAAAAAAGAGTACTGGTAAAAAGGTAGTGGACCCCACCCTTATATGCGATAATTCAGTGGTGGACTACAGTGGGAAACTGGGGTGTTTTTGAGTGGGGAAAATACAAATGAGTGCATTATAAGGGTCTTAAACCCTCTGATAGGTCTCATCCAGATTAATTCAAGTTCACAGAATGTTTTTTTTAAAAACAAATGATATGCTCCCATGGTGAAGACCTGTTGCTCTAGGTTAGGTTAGGTTACGTGTGGTTGGTTAGATCATTTAACCAACGAAACGAACGTAAGAAAACTTTCAAATCACACATTAAAACAGGAAAATTATATCATGAGTCAAGAATGCAATAAAGTTTAAGGAAAAATTTTACATTCTCTCTATGCCTATAGTGTATTTTTAATGTATTGTACTACAATTCCACATCCATCGTAATGCCAAGAAGTCTAATCCTAGACACTGGAGTAACGTAAAAAAAATGACTACGATTGTCTTGCATTAGAGGTCAAAATTAATATGTCGAAAGTTTTATAGTCGCTGGTTTTTCAATACTAGAATTTAAATTCTGATTGAAAAGTATTGCTAAACCTTAAAGCACTGGGTATAACGTAAGAGCTTAACTTCTGAACTATTTGTGTTTTTATTTATTGAAACACCTTGCTATCAGGAGTTTACGTTCAAAATCAGTCATATGAGTGTGGAAATTATTCTCGACTTCGTCGCGTGCTGTCAATACGAGCGTGTCTTCGGTGAACCTTATTAGACGTATAAAGACCTAAATGGTTCCTATTCGGTTTTTCACAATCAATGTAAGCTGTCATTGGCGCTTTGTTGCCTAAAATGAGTAGCGCTAGAGGCGAATTTTAGGAAGAATTTGAATAGTCCTTAGGTGTCCGACTAGAACAGATTGTGTCATTCAAGAGACCACAAACCGCCCTCTCTCTCTCTCTCTCTCTCTCTCTCTCTCTCTCTCTCTCTCTCTCTTATCTCTCTCTCTCTCATTACATGTTAAATAAACTAAATTCAAGTGTAACCCTTTGTTACCTAGCATAAGGATGTTCATCAGTTATTTTCCATTTACAGATTTCAGTCTTGGACCGGTTCCAGCAAAACCCACTAGCGGGTTTCCAGCAGCTTTGGAGTGAGATCGTCATACAGAGATACAAGATCTAGAGAAGACCTAGACCAAGAAAAAGGAATCATATGACCTGCTTCGATTCGCTTTGTAGTCGTTGTTGTATCTATAATGAATGAATGCAGTTGTCCTTAGCTACTTTATAACCTCTTAACATCCTCGCGTCACACCTACCTGCTCTTTACATAGTGCCATGTTAAACATGTAAATAGACACACTAAATCAGACGTTTCATTTACATTTTAACAGGTAAATGAAGTCTTTTTATTTTTTGCATAAGCACATTTCTGAAAACGCCCTTCTTCAGTAAGGTAAGCATTTCATCACGAATATATATTTTGAGTGCGGTAGGCGAGACCTTAACGTCATTTCAGTTGTCCCCAAAAAAGGAATTTCATTTCGAGCAATGCCCGGTCTTCTAAGTCCTTGAACAACATGCTAATTCAGGTGCCATAATTTTCATCTCGTTACGTTACAATGGTATTTTCATTCATGACTTTTTGTTTGCATGGTGTCATTTCAGAAATTTTTACCCGAAAAGATTACTTTAATGCATAAAAATAGAAAGCTACCTATAAGCGTGCTCTTGTAATATAGTAGTCTTTATTACCCACCAAACTTTGAGAAAATAACAACTTATGAAATATGTAGATACCCGTAAAGAATGAATACAAAATACTTTTGCTGTAATATATAAATGCTATGACAACTTACTTAAAATTATAAGTAATAGAATATAAACGAGTAATATATATGCATCAAAAAAAACTAATGAATGTATTCGAGAGATATAGACACGAACTACTTAATCCAATCTTCGACACGAGGCCTTGGCGTTACCTCTTAATTGGAAGTCGAGTACCATTGAAATAAGGACCTCATAAACATCACGACATTTTTTGACTAATTGCCCAAACGCTGGGGTACATAATTCCTGCCCAAAATTACAAAAGGAAAACTTTCCTTTTTTTTCGACGCTATGATTTTATTATCAGGTGCTGATGTTAGCTTTTATCTTAAAAAAAAAAAAAAAAAAAAAAAAACAAAAAAAAAAAAAAAAAAAAAAAAACAAAAAAAATAATAATAATAATAATAATAATGAACCAAACAAAAACTTCTTTCAGTTTTCTTCTGACGATTGAAAAAGAAACCCACAAACAAATTTGTAACTTTTTTACTAACTTTAGAAGTATTTTACATTAAGTTTTACATCCACACTCGAGACTCACACTTTCGATGGTACTTTCAGCTTTGGTTCTGTGGCCCATTCTCAAGAGATGTTTGGGATGTTAGCCTGGGTCAAGGCCCAGCAGCGTCTTCTGGAACTTCTTCTCGTTGTGCTGTCATTTATGCGATGGCTGTTCTGGTTTTCTTGAGAGTTGCCAATCCCCTCTTGTCGCTCTGATATCCTGAGCTGATGGTCAATGGGATCACCTTGTGGTAAGGGTGTGGTCACCGAAAGTCTGTTGGGCAGGAACCTAATCTCCAGGTCAGCAGGGTCAATCTTAGCTTCTTTTAATATCAAAGCTCGGCTTATGGGATCTTCTGAGGTAAAAACAAAACCTTT
The DNA here is from genome assembly GCF_015104395.2 of Macrobrachium nipponense. Classification (NCBI taxonomy): domain Eukaryota; kingdom Metazoa; phylum Arthropoda; class Malacostraca; order Decapoda; family Palaemonidae; genus Macrobrachium; species Macrobrachium nipponense. The sequence goes on from NC_061093.1 coordinate 35,672,840, forward strand.
GTTTCCCTTCAATTACTGTGATCTCTCTGATAAGCGCAACCCTTCTACTACCCTCCTGTGACTAATTTTGTTGCTTTTGTATATAAGCCTACTGTTTTTGAAATCCATCCTATGGTCATGATTTTCCCAACAATGTCTAGCTATAGCACTCCCCCTGAGAGTAAGCTGTACTGCCCTTCTATGTTCTTGGACTCTAGTCCTTATTCCCCTACCTGATTCCCCCACATATCTGTCTCCACAATTATTGCAATTGATTATGGTTCAGAAAAAAAAAGGGCACTCAACAAAGCTAGAAAAATATTTTACAGAGCGAATGTAGAGAGTACATGGAAATAAAGAAAACAAGAAAATAGTTGCCCTCCCTTTTATGCCTAAAATGAAACAAAATCACTTCAAAAATGAAAGGAAGTCAATATAAATTTGTATATACATTTGATAATACTTTAAAAAACAAAGTATGTAAAAATAAATTGGAAGGAGAAGACAGTAATACAGATGATGTAGCGGGGGTATACATAATCAATTGCAATAATTGTGGAGACAGATATGTGTGGGGGGAATCAGGTAGGGGAATAAGGACTAGAGTCCAAGAACATAGAAGGGGCAGTACAGCTTAACTCTCAGGGGAGTGCTATAGCTAGACATTGTTGGGAAAATGACCATAGGATGGATTTCAAAAACAGTAGGCTTATATACAAAAGCAACAAAATTAGTCACAGGAGGGTAGTAGAAGGTGCGCTTATCAGAGAGATCAAAGTAATTGAAGGAAACAAAGGTTTTACCTCAGAAAGATCCTATAAGCCGAGCTTTGTATTAAAAGAAGCTAAGTTGACCTGCTGACCTGGAGATTAGGTTTCCTGCCCAACAGACTTTCGGTGGACCACACCCTTACCACAAGGGTGAATCCCATTGACCATCAGCTCAGGATATCAGAGCGACAAGAGGGGATTGGCAACTCTCAAGAAAACCAGAACCAGCCATCGCATAAATGACAGCACAACGAGAAGAAGTTCCAGAAGACTGCTGGGCCTTGACCCAGGCTAACATCCCAAACATCTCTTGAGAATGGGCCACAGAAGGGCCTGAAAGTACTCGAGTGTGGAGTAAAACTAATGTAAATACTTAGAAGTAAACAAGTTACAAATTGAATTTGTGGGTTTCTTTTTCAATAATAATAATAATAATAATAATAAAATATATAAATAAATATATGAATAAATAAAAACCTTCGCATTTCGTT
>NC_061093.1:35674579-35694579 GCF_015104395.2 Macrobrachium nipponense
ATTTGAATTGTGAAACAGAGTTTACTAGTTCCAAGAAAACCACGGAGAGCATTTTTACCCAAATGGAGATTCTCTAATAACCTTTCATGTCTAAAAAAGAAATTCTGTCACTCTCACTAATCAACCTCCTTTTTGGAAATGGGGTGGGGGGGGGGGGGGTATAGGGCGCGGATGGAAGGGATGTCTAAATTGACCTCACCTGCCCAATCTTATAGGGAAACAGAGTAGGGAAATAATGATGAGTGCCTGTCCAGAAGTGCATTTTAGAAATTAACGAATAGTAATTTTAAACTGAATGCAGATAAGAACAAATTGTCAAAAATATGACGATACAAGAAAAATAAAAATAGAATCAGTGATGAATACCTACTGGAACAATTCCATGAGGAAATTCCTAAAGGGAACTGGCTTATTTAATCCAAACCACTAGTTGATCGACAATGGAATTAGTCTACTGTACTTGAGAACCTTTTCAGTTCAAGTAATAGAGAAGGTCATAATTGATGATGAGAAAGTAAATGATTTGTTTCAGTGTTATTTCTGATTGAAATTTAACAGAAAATGATAATCCAAAATCATTGCAATATATACATTGATACATTGCCTATTCCAATTGATCGAACCTGAAATTTGCCAAACCATTATGTAGAGCATGACCAAAGAAGTAATCTATGAGGAAGAATTATTTAAACACGAAATTCGCCCAAAAGACGAACTATTTCATTTGGCCATTATTACATTACAGCGAACTTTGAAAGCGCAAGCCTTCACGCCAGTCGAGAAAGCCCACCAACCGAGCCATTCAATCACTTTCCCTGAAAGGCTTCGTTGATTATGATAATGGGGTTCATTTTAGTCCCCATTACTCTCACGTCTCGCAATTTTTAATGGGGGTTTTCTTTCGCTTTTCTCCAGCCTTAGTTACCCATTATCGTTCCCTAAATCTTTAACCGACGATTGTCTCTGCGGCAGCTCCCAAGTAAGAGACTTTCCATTTGTGTGTTAAGTACTCTCAATTTAGCTAATGGAACGCCCGAAAAGCTTTCCAAGAGCCTAATTAACCAATCCACATGACATCAACCTGAAGGAGAGATGAATAGTTATTCACTTCAAGCGCGTATTATTCAGTACATTTCGTACTGCGGTCCATCGCATAAATCCAGTTTGGGAATTGGTGTGGTTTCAAAATGACTCGTGCGTTCTAATCTTGATGTTAAATACGAGAATCAAGAAAGGTGCCCTATAACATTTTCAATTTCTTATTAGACTCAGAATAAGATGTTAAGAACTTTGTTATCTACTTTATAAAAATGGCAATATGTGTGATGATATTGTTTTAACAAGACGATAGATGACAGAAGACTATACATAAAATTAATATTGTAAAGTTATATTGTCAAGTAAACTGAAATTTAACTTTTCCGTTCATATCCGAGGAATCTTTTGTTGCATAATGACTGTAGCAAAATTATTCATACTTACACCTTTTTGCATACCAAATTCTGGAAATGAATGTAAAAAAGTTTGTAATGAAGATATCAAAGAAAATTCAATGAAATTTAGTGTACGAGTATCCTATATTGTTCGACATCATATATTATTTGAAGAGATGACGGCGTTAGTTTGGTATTCTACTAATGTTTGTCAAACAGGAATAAGAGAAAGGTACGTTTTGTATAAAGAGAGTTAATGGGAAAATATGACTAACGGATTTACAGTATCCTACCCTGAAATTCTATATCTGTATGTCTTCATTTTCTTAACGCAGTCAAATAAAACATTAATACTTTATTAATTAAAAACCTTGCGGGAAACGAATTGAGATATGATCTAAGAAGAAAAACGAATCAATTACATTCTAATTGTTGAAAAGAAAAAAAAATTGCTACGACATAAAGATACAAAATGATAGTTGGAAATATGAAGCACAAGAAAAGTATGAAATAGTTTGCAAATGGCAAGAAGCTGGTTGCAAAATTCCCAGCAAAAATTGCGAGGACTAGAAGTTTGTTTTAGCGACAAGAAAATACATCAACATGTCGGATGGTGTTTATCTTCGTTGTCACAAAAGTTTTTGCATTTTGTAAAGGCAACATGACTAAGATATTTCTATTAATTTTTATTTATTTATTTATTTTTTTTGGATTATAGCTCAGATGTCCATTTCCTTTTCTGTTCCTTTCGTTTTGCCATTTTTCATTCAAGTGAAATTTCTAGATTAACTTCCAAGTGTCGTCGGAGAACAGGCACACGCGCGAAAACCAGGATCCCTGTTGCACAGTATATGTGTGTATATATATGTATATATATATATATATATATATATATATATATATATATATATATATATATATATATATATATATATATATATATATATATATTTTATATATATATATATACACATGTGTGTGTGTGTGTGTGTGCAAAATGATTGATATTTTTTCGTTACATGTGACGATCATTCACTTACGTCACATGACTAAGAGAAAAACTTTTATCTTTACCATTTTAACATCTGAACCAGAATCTATATGAATTATAAACAGGGATTTTCAAAACTTTCTCTGGTTTCAGAGGCTCAGGAACTTAGAGATTTATATTCGTCTCTATTTATCTTTTTGAGTAAAATAAAAAATATATCAAGGTAAAATTGGTTTCCCAGCACATTCTGATACAAAGTCGTTGACTCCTCATCCTTGCAGGCTGATTGCTAGTTTAGGTTGACTACGACAGCTGTTTAATAAACAACCTCTCCCCAGACGGTTGTTAACTTGAAAGTGGATTACTGTGTAATGTTCCCCGGTGTGTTTGTCTTTCATTATACCATGAAGAGATGAGAGTATTATGTTGAGGGAAAGACATCGTTACCTCTCCCGAAGTGGAGAATTTTGAAGAAAGGTAACACCTGTTTTAAAAGAAAAATATCTGGTGTCCTTCGCAAATGACTCTTGGTGTATATAAAGTTCTCAGTACATACTGGGGAAGAAGCTGTGTTTTTGTTTATGTTCTTTGTATAGAATTTTCTTAAGAATTATACTAGAAGTAAATTGGATTCTTGATGTTGTCTACTGAGCGCTTTATGAACCTAATGACACTAAAAGGTATTTTCTCTTTTATGCCAAGTACCATAACACCGTCTTTTCATATTCTATCCAATATAACATAAAGGATTCATCTGGGTGGCATCTGCTTCATTTTTGGAAGTAGATGGATGACCCAAATGAAACCAGATAAATGGTGTACATGAAACTGAACAATGACAAATTTGGTACTGTTTAGACACTATCTCGTTCAATTTTTCTTTGTCAGCCATTATTTCCTCCATAGTATCGATAATAGTGTGGTGTTTTCTATGAATTTTTTAGCATTTCTATTAAATATTCAGAATTAATGATTTTCAGTGACAGTGAACGCTTCCACGGTACTTGTCATCAAGTTTTATTCCAAAATTCTGTTCAATTACTTGTTTAAGAAAAAACTTCCAGACATTTCTTAAGCGGTAGTTCAATGCCTCATCTGTACTTCGAAAGGTTTGTATTTGATATTGTTTGACTCTTGATAGAGTATATATCAATCTTACATCCCCTTCTCAAAGAAGACAATGGAATATCTCCTGTCAAAAAATAATTGTGGTTCACGTGCCCGCTCAGATAGAGTATGCAATCAGATAACTGGACTAAATATTGATTTTTTTAATCTGATGCAATTCGTCGTATTTGTAAAAACCCTCCTGAAATAAATGACAGTATTGGAAATGCTTCAGAATGCCTAGGAATACAACGTTGGACCAGTCCATCACCTCTGTGTTGTGGACTTTACTCCTCAGGAAAACTATTCATCTAAAGTGAGCTACGTGTTTCAGTTAAGCATCTAATATCACAATAAATGAGTTTTTTATTAGTGTGTGTTTTCAAGCTTTGGTGCCTTCATTTTTTGTCATAAATTTCTCACATTACGGAGTTTATTCACAGCGACGTAACGTCAGCTGGAAATAGGACCGTAATTCGGCCAATCAACAAAGAGTCGGCTCCTCCTCATTTGTTTGAAAAGGAATATCTAGGACCGGTTCTCCATCGGTCCAAAGGCAGCCAGATTTTCGGAAGGAAGACAGGAAAAACAGTGCAGTGCTGACGTGTCGTTACAGTGGGTCGTGCTTAGGACCCTCAGCCATATTTGTGGGATTTTTCTGCATCTCTGGTGTTGTGTGGAAAGGTGCGTTAGTTGTGATTTGAGATAATCTAAAGAGTAAGGCTATTGTTTCAATTTAGGATGATAAAACGTCATGAATAAAGTTGTAAGCTTTATAGCCGACCGTTTCCAGTGGAGAAACTGGACTCTGGTATAACTTGATTGCCAAGATATTGCGTACAGGAAAAGGTTAGTGATGAAATGGGTGATATTTCTTGAATAAAGGAGTACAGATGACTAGGCAGTAGGATGAAAGCCCTGAGATTTGATTCATGTCTTCACAGGATCTCCTATAGGCCGTCATTTAGCCAACAAGCAGTGCTTATTAGGCTAAGATGATACAGTTTAAACGGTAACGGTTAGGCGGTGTTCTTCAGAATATGTTCAGTAAGTACGGAAATTAACTTTGCATTCCTAACAGCCGGATTTCGATTGATAAAAACTACCATTGTTTTTCAGTAACCATTTTATTTTGGGCATTCTTTAAGAATTTGTGTGAAGTTTTTTAAAAGTTTTTTGTCATCATATTTGCCAGACTGGAGTCATTAAGGTCTGGGTTATAATGGTTTCCTTGAAAAATGTTTTACGATGCGGTGGGGTCAATATAATGAGTGCGATCCTCCTGGCATTATTATAAGATTCCCCAACAGGTGGGAGAACTAAACCATTCCCTTAGTTTCCCATGATGGATATTTTTGACATATAAAGGTGAAAAATGTTCTCGTTTCAATAACACCGTCATTTGATATGTAAGTCATAAAAGTTAATCAAGGGAACTTGATACAGTACAATTCACAGTCCACTACATAGCCAGAGTACATGTTTTATAATTAAAAGCCTATAACAAAAATATCAGTTTTTATGGTAGCAAGCATTACATTGTTTACGTTTAGTTAAATTATAGAATCCTCCCCTCCACCCCGACTGAAATTTGTTCGGTGTTTTTTTCTGTGAACAATTATTGCATAATGAACTTGAAATATTTCGTATTTATCGCTTGTTTTGGACGTCCTGATATTCGTTTCATTAGAAAATGAGTACTGGTAAAAAGGTAGTGGACCCCACCCTTATATGCGACAATTCAGTGTTGGAATACAGTAGGAAAGTGGGGTTTTTGGGTGGGGAAACCACCAATGAGTGCATTATAAGGGTCTTAAACCCTTTGATAGGTCTCATCCAGATTAATTCAAGTTCACAGAATTTTTCAAACAAAATGATATGCTTCATGGTAAAGACCTGGTGCTGTAGGTTAGGTTAGGTTACATGTGGTTGGTTAGATCATTTGCCAAAGAAACAAACGTAAGAAACTTTCAAATCACACATTAAAACGTACCTGTTGAAGAAACAATTGGAGATTATTCTGAGCTGGATTTTTACCATCCCAGATACCATTTTTAATAATTTTAATATCACGGATTTTTAAAAACTGTTAGAGCTCTCTGTGCTGGACACAGCTTTCATTTTTGATGGTAAAGCGTACATACAGGTCGATGGTATGGCGATGGGATCCCCTTTGGGTCCTACCTTCGCCAACATTTTCATGTGCTCCCTGGAGGAGCGCCTTTTGGATGAATGCCCCTTGGCTTACCATCCCCTTTTCTATAGTAGATATGTCGATGACACCTTTTTACTGTTTAGGAATAAAGATCAAGCTGATAAGTTTCTCGAATATGCCAATAATAAGCACACTAATATTGAGTTTACGATTGAGTATGAACAGAGGAAAACAAACTTCCTTTGCTAGATGTAATGGTTTTTAGACACCGATGATCATTTTAATACTACGATTTTAGAAAGAAAACTTTCACTGGCCTGGGTTCTAATCTTTATAGTCATTGTTTTTATAATTCTAAACTAAATTCCTTATCAACCCTCTTCCACAGGGCTTTCAGCATAACATCTGATTGGCATAATTTCCATAATGAAATACTTTACCTCCATCAGTACTTTTATTGACAACTGCTTTCCATCCAGATTGTTTCACAGACATCTTTACAAATTTCTGAATAGTATTTTCCATCCAAAATGTGAAATAACCCACAGTACCTAAATTAACTACTATATGCAAGCATCCCTCTCATTCATGATAAAAATTTCTATAGAGAATTACGGCAGATAATAGATAGATTTTTACCAGCAATTGACCTAAAGCTAATACCTTGTAATCCAATATCCATAACATCATTTTCAAATACAAAGAGACCCTTCACTCGCTGATGACCTCGGGAGTCATTTACCTATTTAATTGCCCCAGATGTTACCTGGGGAAATATGTCAGATCCACCCGCAGGTTGTTAAAAGTGAGATTGGATTCTCATCGAGGCGTGAGTTATCGAACTGGTGTTAAATTATCAAATCCAGAATTCTCTTGCATACGTGAACATGCAAAAATATTGTAAATTCGATATCAGTTACAAGGATTTTAAAATCATAGGCGAACTCCTAACGACCAACAACTGGCAATTTTGGAATCGCTTTTTATTAAACAGCTTGTCCCTCAACTAAATACTCAGACCAAATCAGTCGAAGCTGATTCTGGCCCGAACTGTCACTCGGTCTGTGCCCTCAGCACCATTTGGTAAACTCTCTTCCTTTTCATTGTACTGATGATTTTTATGTTGTATGTAAAAAACTTTTTATTCTTTCAATTTATTCCGAGTCTTTTTTTAATGTATGTTTCTTTTATTATATTGCTTTGAAAATGGGACTAAACGTCTGAAATGTTGCAGCTAAATAAAAAAGTACTTTTTGAAAGGAATGAAGAATTGTCCTTCCCCTCACGGACCAAATTGCTATATATCATATATAGATTTATATATATAATGAACCAAGTCATAAAAGCTTCACATGTCAAATCATATTTCGCCATAAAAACTTTACACGGCAAAGTATGGAATCAACCAAGAGAGAGAGAGAGAGAGAGAGAGAGAGAGAGAGAGCAAAATTACGGTGAGGTAATGAACACATAAGAGGATTTATGGACCGCTTTCCATAACGTCGTGGGATGGAAAACGTTGCAGGAAATTCCTCTTTTTCCTCGGACGCCGCAGAAGATGATTTTGTCTGCATTTAGAAGAGATTGTTTCCGTTCGCTAAATAGTAGTGTTTTTTTTTTTTTTTTTTTTTTTTTTTTTCCTGTGAAAACTCGAAATTTCGTGACATTCTTGTTATTGGGACTTCTGCAACTGATGAGGTTGGGGTATCTAGAAAAATTACTCCGGTTGTTTTATTTATCTATCTATTTATTCATTTTTTTTTTTAAATCTTCTTGTTGCAACATTAGAGAAAAAATTTTCCTTTGCAGTCATTTAAGAAGAGGATCATGTAGATTTCGACACCCAAAATATTTTTTGAACTTATTGAAGTAATCGTCAGGAATTTATACAAAGTTCAAAGAAACGCAACATTATCACGTAAGATACCATCTGAACACTTCTATAAATTTCTCTCAGCATATAAAAATTAGTTGATCATATGGATGCCCATATTATACAAGAGATTTGACTGAGTTCTGATTTATTTGAGCTTTCGTAAAAATATTTTACTTAGTATTTTCCCCTGATAAGATATAATAATTTTATAAAATGCATAATACTGAATGTTAGTTTCAATGAATATCTCCATTTTGCTATACCATTTGGAGTCTGGTCAACATAGAAGTAAAATGTTTGGTCGGTGGGAACACCAATGGATGCTAACAAAGAATGCCAGAGAAACGTCGGTACTTAACAGCTTCCCCCCTACCCCCCTAAACCAAACCCAAACACCCGATATTTGAACGTCCCCGGTGCACCGAGCCGAAACTAGCAATCTCTTTGAAAGAATTATCTAATGTAATCTTTTACAGAAGCACCTTCCGGATGCCCCTCATTCCGAAAGGGGAAAAATATACTGTGTATATATATATATATATATATATATATATATATATATATATATATATATATATATATATATATATATATATGTATGGTATGTATGTATGTATGTATATTATTATATTGCATTCGGGTTCTAGATCTATGATGATGAGGGTTTCCGAAATGGTTTGGGAAATCGTTGCTTATATATATATATATATATATATATATATATATATATATATATATATATATATATATATATATATATATATATATATATATATATATATATATATATATATGTGTGTGTGTGTATACTACATACATACATACATACATACTACATACATACAAACATACAAACATATATTTACAAACACATATATACATGAGTGTACGTTTATTAGTGTACGTACGTTTGGGCATGTGTCCGTGTTTCTGTGTATTTACTCTTACAAAGCTCTTCTAGGAAATTCCATTATAACAAAGAAAGGGCAAAAAGAAGCGTTAGTTTCATTCCAAAGGTAATGTTTAAGAATTCTTTAGAATTCCTGGAGGAATATTAATTACGCGAGAGACCTTTTTTCTTTATGTGCTGTAACCTTTTTTTTACAGTATTTGTGTTAATTGTTAAAGGTAATTGGTCACATTACATTTGCATTACTTCCTGGTCAAGATACTCTCTCTCTCCTCTCTCTCTCTCTCTCTCTCTCTCCTCATCTCTCCTCCTCTCTCTCTCTCTCACTTCTTACTTGAGAAAGCTTGGATAAATGCTTTGTTTATAATTTCTCATGTAACATTATCCTCATTCCTTAGTAAAGATACCTACGATTTCAAAAAAAGAACAGAATAACGCTTTAATAGATGCGTAATATTTTATAGGTGTACTTAATTTTCATGTTAAACTTTTATCATCGAGATATTTTAGTAAGCCATTCAGTGAATTCGTTAGAGATTGCAAAAACTTAAATCTGCAGTTTGTGTCTGCGCAGCCCACAAATCTGAATAGTGACATAAATTCACTTAATTACTTAATTATTCTAAGGTTTATTGCCTTAACTATTCTAAGGTTTGTTGCGTATCTTGTAATGACATTCATTTATCTAAAAGAACGGGCAGTGCATTTGGACCAAGCATACTTATTTAGTTTTTGAAGAAACCAAGTAAATCTCAAGTTTTCAGTATTTTACAAATGATTTAACACACAACTTCATTACAGATGTCCAGTGCGTACCGCCACTTATTTATATTCGACTATGGGACGATAAACAGAAAATTGGTCCTCCCTGGATTGCCACGGCGTATTTTCAGAAACGTATAATCTCCCAGAGTCCTGAACGTTTCGATAAGGCTATATGATCCAGGTGAGATCCTCACAGATAAGATTTTTTATGGCATATAACACATGCTTAGCTACGGTAATGTTTTTCCTAACAGACTTTTTTCAGCGCACTTTCTAAGATTATTACATTTTCGGAATTTTGGATTGTCTATGTCAAAGATAATTTAGATCCCTCCCACAACCAAAAATTCTTTTGGATATTAACACACAGGTGGCTCTGATAAACGGAATATTAGTCGAGTTACGTTATAGTGTATTACGAAGCTCTTGTAAAGTTATGCACAAACTACATAAGTAATCTTACCTTGATTAACTTTTTTTTTGATAATATGTAGGGAAAATATTAATTTTTACGTTTTCTTAATTGTAATAGATTAGAAATAACAGAGAGAGAGAAGAGAAGAGAGGGAGAGAGATAGAGAGAAAGAAGAGAGAGAGAGAGAGAGAGAGAGAGAGAGAGAGAGAGAGAGAACTGCAGCTTTTGGTGAAAATTATAAAGCTTTCCGTCATTATACATATAATTTTATTTGACTGTAACGATGAACTACGTACTTTTTTTTTCTTTTACAAACTCGTGATATTTACCAAGATCAAATTTACGATAGATCGTAAGGTGAGGGGTGGTAGAAAAAAAAAAAAAAAAAGGAGCCAAGAACTCAGTTCAGTATAACAGACGGTCGTGGGCCACGTTTAATTACCTCATTGTAATGTTCCCTGTCTGCAGTTTTTCTTCACCCACCCTCAAACCAGGAGCAGATTTTCGGAATTCATGATTCTCATGAGGAAGAAGAAAAGTTGGGCAAATTTCCCAAAAGTTGGGTGAATAATTTACTGTCAAATATTTCTGAGGAAAAAGTTCCTCCCTCCTGTCGGTGCAATAGAGACACCAGCCTGGCAGCAGATGGATTTCCTTTATTCCAGTTTTGCTGTAAAACTTTGCATTGTTGAATACAAAGTTAGCCGAACAAGACTTGCTTTATAGTTGTCTTTGTGACTTATTATGTCATGGTTTTATGGTTTCTTAACCTTCTTTCTTTAGTTTAGCGGTCATATTATAGATTTATTACGAAGCTTTTTCATTCATAATATCAACACAATTTTCGATCTTTTTATCAATTTCTTGCCCGCATTCATGAATTTTTGCTTCTGTTTTCTATATGGTTACATAAGTTTCCCTTCTCACCTTCTATCTTCGCAAAAGGTTAGGCAGGTCACGAAGGTCCATGCACTTCAAGACTATACTTCAAGGTCAATAGTTTGCACTTTAAATGCGTTTAGATACCTGGTCAAATACCATTTCTTATTTATTACTATATTCGTTCTCCTGCGCTACGTGACTGAATCGTAGTTTTTTTTTTTTTTCTTTTTTATGATTCATTCATTCATTTCAGCATAACTTAACTCTGGCAGTTTATTAATAGTGCATGATGGTAACAAATACTATGCAAATAGTCCAGTAATCGAAATATATAAACTGTATAAAATAAATAAAAAATTCAGATTAAATGGCGTTATATTTGCTCAAGCATGAAGCATGCTTTACGCGCCAAAATTTATGTGTTTTTCATTTAAATTTATTTATAGAATCAGTGACCATTCAGGTAACATGATCCATTTGTATGATAGTGTTCGCAAACACTGCTGTCGTTTACATTTAAACGCTATATACGAGGTAAATATTTCATTGAGGGTTACAAAACGCATTTCATTGTAGGAATATTGTGCTCCTATATACTTGATGATAAATTTAGTGATATTTTGATTGCCATTAATTAACCCGAATTTAATTAAGAAAAAAAATTAATGCTTGACGTGGTTTTGGCTGGAAATTTATGTCATCAACAGTTATTTAGGCATTTCTGATATTCTGATTCTGCGTAAAATGAAGTAAATATTGACAAAAAAGTAAAGAAATGGAATATAAGGAAGCTATGCATGATCATTTTGATAAAAAAAATAAAACTACAAAGGAAACTCAATACCTGAAGGAGAGACAAGAAAACCACGTAGAATTTTCTTCTGTGGGGGAAAAAATCAGCTTGACCACAAAACGAAAATTTCTTGAACATCATCTGCCTCGTCTTTCCCCCAAAAGCAGAACTGCATAACGATGCTTTTAAAAGACAACCTAAAGACCCTTTCATGCTTTCATGTCCAAAAGCATTAAAATAGTGGTTGGAATTGCGTTTTCCGCTGAGCGGAAACATTTAGACGTCTCTCTCTCTCTCTCTCTCTCTCTCTCTCTCTCTCTCTCTCTCTCTCTCTCTCTCTCTCTTCAAACTATCATATCTAGATATCTTGCTCATTTAAAATTTTTCTATTTTTCATAATAAGAACATTTTTACCTTAGAAAAAACGTTAACATATTAAATATCTGAGCATTTCTCTATGAAAGACGTTGCCATTTCTCGAACTTTAAACAAGTCAAAGAATTGCATTACACAACATATGCATTGTATTCTCAGCTTCCAATAAAACAGCAAATTATCGTACAATTTTTCTAATGATACTTAGTAAAGATATTAAATGTCAAAAAAGATGGAATAATGAAAACATTATATTTATTATAACTGAAAATTTTGACATGAGAGGATATATTGAATGGTCATGGTATTTCTTTGATGTAATTATAAAACAACCTTTTTCTTCTTAAAAGTCGCTGTTTCAAGTGAATGAATTACATTGAGGAAAATTATACTAAGTAACGATAGAAAATATAAAATAAATGTATATATTCGCATATTAGATTTTTCTTTCATTTGTAAAGCTACATATAAAATAGAATGAGTTACTAAAATTCAAATATTCCAAGTGCAAAACTAATTAAGCTCTTTGGAATTCTAATGTAAATGAGGAAGCAGGTGTCTAGTTATGCTTAAATTGAAGCCAATTCAGTTGTAATTCATTAACGAATTACTAATTACATATTTTATGAAGGTAACTGAGACTATGATTTTCAAAAATGTCAATGATAACATATCGAAATCCCGCAGAGGACAATCACACTCACTTACATTTACAAAGGAATGGATTATAATAAACATCTTAAAATGAGTAGACCATTAATGAATAAAATACCTGGCTCAGAATATTTTCCTAGATTTATAGCTGGCTAACATGAGAAGTCATTTTTTCTAAAGAAGATGAAAAGTATGCAGAAAGAAATAATAATGTAATAAATTTTACAAAGAGGAAAATCTCAACTAGTCAACTAGGGGCAATAATTTCTTAGACTATCAGTTACAAGTTACAAGAGCGCAGTAAAATGTCGCCTCATTTGAAGTCAAGCTTTCTTGAACGAGCTTTGTTTTGGTGCTGACGATCAGCGACTGACTCCAGAGGATGACAAGATTTCATGAGTATCTCGTTGGGAATAAAAAAAAGAGGTTGATATTTTCACTTAGTTGGCCTGGAAAACTCCTGCGGCCGAACATGATCAGGCCCAAAGTTCTTCGTTCAGAAATTTTGTTCCTAGTGAATAAAAAGAAATATATCCAGGGAATCACATTCTTAGATGTTCATTAAATATGAAACCGAATGGATACAAATACGAACAAAATGATAGAATGGATAATGAGCGTTCATTCGTTTTCAGTTAATAGCAGTGGTTCTTTCACTATAATTCACTTAGAGAATATTGAGATATTGCTTTGTAGCTTAACTACGATAGGCCAGACCAAGAAAAAAAAAGCCAATAAAAACAATAAAAAAACAATAAAGACCCACTGCATCTTATGGACATTCGATATTTATTACTATGGCTTTTACATTCCAAGCACAAGACTTCTTAAATATAATATTATTAATTATGTCACTGTTATCGACTGGTTGAATCAGCAGTTAGTTCTTCTGACAAGTAATTTAATAAGTAACTTACAATATTTGCTTACACCAAATCTATACTTCCATTTTTTAAGATTTTTATAAGAGAGAAACGACATTCTTTAATTTCCACTAACAGGGTCCAAACAATTAGGCTGATAGACAGCCGAGCAACTTCTCGTTATTGTCAACCATAACATTTCGTCTCTCCTCTCTCGTCTTTAATCCGTATCCCTAGTTATCACAAAATCTGAGAAGAGCAAACCTTTTCCATTCCCCTAAATGTGAAGATTCCGTCGGCACTGTAAATATCCTTTTCAGTGGCGCTGTAACTTGGCCATTATCCTCGACGCCGATTCCCCTCTCCAGTTCATAATGCCTTTCAGTGGGATTCTTCAAAGGCTTTTCTTTCTCTTTTTTATTTGTTTTACCTTTCAGCTTCCCCTTTCTGTTGGTCCGCAAATCCTCTCCTCGTTTATCTTGGCTGTTCCTTTGTTTACCTTTGGGAGCTTAAATCTTCTTTTCAAATAGATTATAAGGGGAAGAAACCATCTTGAATAAGTGCCTCTAGTTCCATTTGACGATGTTTAACTGCATTTTCCTTTGTACCGTGAGTTTTTGTTTTACGAAGACTCACACCAAAGAAAATTCAAGAAAAGAGACTACTCAAATATAACAGCGGTTTCTGGGCTGGTACCACTATAGTGACTAGATAAATAAAACGAGAGATCTAACCTATACATCTAGCGAAGATTTTTACCACCTGTTCCTCTTCATCTTTTAATTGCTTTTGGTTAACCTTATCTATTTGTTACTGATTCTCTTCTATCAATCTAGTTTTCTAAATTACCTATCTTTACTTTCTATACTTTTTGATGTTTACTCCACTCTAAATATAAGTTGTACACTTTGTATCACAAGAAAGAATCGAAATAATTGGTTCAATGATATCGTCTATGGATAATTTCCGTCAACTACCGAAAAACATTTGTTGTGGGATATCTCTCTTGCATATCGGGGAAGCGTATCGACGCCCAAAATGAATATCACTCGCCCTGTTGACGGAAGTGCCGGAAATGCTATAAGGCCTCTGGAGACCATTGACAAGGAAATCATCGGAATCCCTACATATGTAGAACGGATCGTAAACATGTTTTTCGGCGTGTATTTTATTTCATGAGGGAATACGCAGAGCGTCCACGCGACGGGAAAATAAAAATACCTCCCGTTCATGTGAGAGGAAATGAAGCTGAATCCAACAGTAAAAAGATACGGTTAAAAGATGAGAAGAGGGGAGGAAAAATTGGTCACCGGGAAATATTTCTACTCTAGGAACCTCCTCGGCGAGAAAGCGTGGTGCCACTTGTGTTTGTTCGTTGATCAAAACGCATTTTGGTACAAAAATCATCCCTGCACTGATGATGAACGTGTCTATTTAGTGTGGATGTTATAAAAGATGAGATTCTGTGTCAGTCTTTAGATAATACAGATGGAAGAGTTAACGACCTATTGTACGATGGCATTTGGTTAAAGATGTTGTAGTATTCTAAAATGATAAAAAATATGAATGTACGGTCACTTATTTAGTTATCAATTTATCATAATGAAAACCGTAACGTAACTGATAATTCTGCTTATTTTACAATAAAAAAACCTATTGTGGTAGGGTTTGAGAAGACTGAACATAAAGTTATAAACATTATGCAATTATAATATTTCTTTATATATGTTTTTCAGGTTTTAATAATTCAGCACAATTTAATAATTACGCTAAGTCAATCGAAACCATAAAACTAATTACTCTGCATATTGTTATGATCGATTGGCAAAGTTATGTAATTCAACTTACTGTTATGTACTATGTGATTAAAAGTTTCACTGATTATAGTCCAAAATTCCCACTAAAAAGCAAGATTCTGTATCCAATTAAAGTAGGACAATAGATTCTTCGTTATCATCAAAATTGATTGCCAATCGAAGCCAGAGAATTCATTGAGAACCGGTCCCTTCAGTCTATAAGTTTTTCAAAACCACCAGCAAAGAAATATAAGTAGATTCTTGTTTACCTGAATATGAATACATCCACATGATTCAGCTCTACGTATTATGTTATCGTTACAATTTCTTACGAAACAGGATTATTTTGATATCGTACCGTAACATCAACATTCACCCGTATGAGTTGCAACAATGTATCTTGCGAATTCCCATAAAAGTTGTATAACTGTCCACGAGCCCTTTCTTGCTACAACTCCATGTGGCAAACTTACGGCCCTGAATGAGTTTATTCTTCCGTTTTAACAGAATCTCCGTGACAACAGTGAGTTTGCAGACTGAGGGCGACAAACAACGCTTTTGAGGACAGAATTTATGTAACACGTGTACCTGTCCTTCTTAGGGAGGTATACAACAAGCGCAAAGAGCAGAGCTTTACGAGAGCTTTTGCAAACACGAAGAGATAAAGAAAGAAAAAAGATTCCCTGAGCTCTCTCTCTCTCTCTCTCTCTCTCTCTCTCTCTCTCTCTCTCTCTCTCTCTGAGGTCTTGGGGCACAGTGGTAAACTATGAGCTCACAGACTGTGAAACCTGTGCTCGATTGTTGAACCGGAATAAATATGGAGAAAATGCTAGAGAATTGAAATAGTGATGTCATTATATGAGATATGTGGAACAGCTCAGTTGAAGAGGCTTATATTATCTATTACTTTTTGACTGAAGTAAGCCGTAAGGGGGATGATTTCACTAAATCTTATTCATCTTTCATTTCGAGAATTTCCTTGCTTATTCAGAAGTATAAATCTTACCCTCGCATGATCATTTGGTATTCCTGCTATCTAGTATTTTTATGAGATTGCCGATATCAATATGCAACTGATGCATTTTTTTTGCCAAGTTCTGTGTTCAGGATTTCCCAAAAGGTTTTCATTCTTGAATCTCTTGCATTTATTATTTCCAAAATTATTCTCTGCAACTCCTCCTCCCACTTCAGTCATTATAAAGACTGTGAATGGCTGAGTTGGAAAACGCCGTCGGTTAACAATAGAAAACTAAAATTGTCATTCAGATTTAAAACGTTACCGAAGTGAAATGGAGGCTGCTAAATATTCAGGAATTCTTCCTGCGGAACTGAATACACATCCAGGCAACTATTCAGCTTACACATATTGCAGGCCAAATGAGACTGGTTTTTCGTTCATCCTCTAGACATTTATGGTAGATTTTTCCCTTGTTGCTTAAGAATCATTTTTTTTCAAATGCTATTTAATTTATATCTATCTATCTATCTATCTATCTATCTGATCTATCTATCTATCTATCTATCTATCTATCTATCTATCTATCTATCTATCTATCTATCTATCTATCTATCTATCTATCTATCTATATATATATATATATATATATATATATATATATATATATATATATATATATATATATATATATATATATATATATATACATGTGTGTGTGTGTGTGTGTGTGTGTACTCACATATACTGTATATATACATATATATGTGTGTAAGTATATGTGGCAGTAAAGAAACACAGACTTGGTTTCCTTTTTCCTCTTTACTTAAAAAAATGATATATATATATATATATAATGGATACAGACACACAACGATCCTTTGGTGGAGAGGTAATAATCTCCTATAGGGCTTGACTTCAACTAAACCACACATACTCCCCACTCTCCAAAAGAACATCTTAAATAATCATTGACAATCAACAACAAGTAATATACAAACTCAACTAGTCATAAACGGTCATTTACACCTCTTCCTTAATAACCCACAACAACAGAAATACCTTATTTTCAGGTAAGCTTTAGCCAAGTCTACTACAGATACATTCACTCCTTGCCTGCGCCACTCACGTAGTTTTGTCTGAGCGCACATCCGAGTCTGCTGTAAATGCATCAATGTACGTATTCAGTTCTCTGAAGTCCAGTACAGGCCGCACCTTCTTTTTTATTTTGCTGTACAACAGCCATGAGCGGGGAATAAGCCCCTAGCTGGTCCATATTTATTCTCATCATAAGGAAGCAGCCAGCCATCATTCACCCATCTTTGTAGCTCTGATTCATACAGGTCCTTTGCCTCCTGAGGTACAGAATATGCCTTTACTCCATTCTCCAGGACGCAGCAGGTTCCTTGCCCTCAGACCATTTCCATGTAGCTGTCCAACATTTAATCACAGGATCATATATTGCACTAAAATCACGCTCATCCACCACCCCACTTACATCAGCAGCTGCAGAAAAAGTGTGTCTTCCATTCCAAAACGTACACCACCCTGGGTATCGACAGTGACTCCTCCTAGAGCCCTCACACCATCCATGCCGAGAAGAAATTTAAAAACCGAGGGCTTAGAGTAGTTACACATACAGAAATGCTGGCAGTAGCTCCATTACTGAGCTGCAAGTGCACGACGCCCATTCCTTACACACCCATTCTTGCCCACTCACAGTTATCATGCTAACTGCGCCCTGTTCCATGCCTTACAGCATGAGACATGAGCGATGCTTTGAGAACACCCAGTGTCTACTAACACGCAACACTGAAGACCCTCTACACTCAAAACAGTACTTGGCAGCACCTTACTCAGTGGGTTTGGGGAGAGGGAGGCTGGCGCTGATGGCCTCCTCTCCTTGCTCGTTTCCTGGACAAGCTGACGCAATGTGCCCCATTCCACCACACCGATAGCACGTTTAACCCTTTCTGCCGAAATCGACCATTTACTCGGTTGCGAGCAAGACAGTCCCTGGCAAAGTGATTTGATCCAAGGCATACATGACATTTCTGAACTGTTGTTTCTACTGGCACAGAACCCAAGCTTCCTGTGGTCGCCAAAACATGTTTCCACTGAAACAGAAGGAAGGTCATCTTTCAGAACCGCCAGTGCCCGAGCCAAAATCTGTTCCAGATCGAGGGCCTCCATGCGAGACCCAGCTCTCAACAGCTGACGAATTCTCTCTAGAAGTCCAGCTACAAAAGCACATGCAAGAGCTTTTTCAGAAATTCCTCCAAACAGGGATCCAAGTCGACGTAGATCAGCCTAAGTAGACATCTGGTGCCTCTCCACTGTGCAACTTCCTACTGACAAACTGTTCATAGGCTACATAGGGATCAACAGCAAACGCAGCTAACAATGCTTCTTTCACCTTGTCAACCTTCTTCTTATCTGCGGTGGGTAACTGTAAGTACACTGCAAAGTCACCACCTGTAAGCCACAGAGGAATCACACTGGCCACATCATCAACTTTCCGAAGCTTGCAAACCAGCTCCAACTTCTCCAGCCACTCCATAACAGATTGTGCGTTTCTGCCATCATACTCAGGGATCAGTTTCAAGTCGAAGTTACTTTCCATACTGCCTAGATAGCTTGTGGCAGTAAAGAAACACAGACTTGGTTTTTTTCCTCTTTACTTAAAAAAATGATATATATAATATATATAATGGATACAGACACACAACGATCCTTTGGTGGAGAGGTAATAAATCTCCTATAGGGCTTGACTTCAACTAACCACACATACTCCCCACTCTCAAAAAGAACATCTTAAATAATCATTGACACAATCAACAACAAGTAATACAAACTCAACTAGTCATAAACGGTCATTTACACCTCTTCCTTAATAACCCACAACAACAGAAATACCTTTATATATAAACTGTCCAATTAAACCCAAACAGTAATTAACAGTTTCAAACAATAATTATACAGTATATTTGTGTGTTTATATGTCTGTCTGTAAGTGCCTTTGTTTGAGCAACGATAAAGACATAAAATTTACAGGCACACATAATGGCAAAGGTTTGATAAACCCGTGACCATCATTAGTCGCTGTCCTGTTCAGCTTAAAATGCGCAATGTGAAATGACCCACTATACATCTAAAGTACCGGCTTGTAAATATTTAATGAGACTGCATTAATTACTGGGTTTCGGCCAGGTTACCAGGGACAGTTAATCACCCCCATAGTAATAATGAATGGCAGTTAATTAAGTGTTTAATTATGGGTGGCCCAAATTCAACAGCAAAACAGCTGGTATCTCAAACGCATCAGACCATTGTATTTCGAAGATTCAACGGCAGAGAAATTGGAATATTTTCATACAAAAATGACTTCAGTGCAATTTATTACGAAGGCGACTTGAGTTCGCATTTTTATTGGCTGTTATATATATATATATATATATATATATATATATATATATATATATATATATATATATATATATATATATATATATAACATATTTATATTATAATAGAAATGTGTGTGTGTGTGTGTGGTGTGGAGAGAGAGAGAGAGAGAGAGAGAGAGAGAGATCTTTGAAAGTCGAATGATTTCGAAATGGTCTAAATATAATCATGAAAAGAATGATTAAATTTTTGTTTTGTTGAATGGCCAGTATTATAAAGAATAAATTTTCCCCTTGTTCGTCAGATTATTTACGAAATCAAATAGCGTCCGAACGAATCTCTTTCAGTCTCCACATAAAAGGAGAGGATGACACACAGACTTATTCGAAGTAGAATAAATCTAAAACGAGACACGCAAAATGAAAATAAGAACGTCGAGCGGACTGCGAAGAGCAGATGACAGGAAGCAGAAAGTGAGATTTAATGCTCCACCAACGAGGGGAATACCTAATGATGGAGGATGTGCAAAAATGATTACAAATCAAGGGATATTAAGGGGAACGAAGTGGAATTGTGCCAAATCGGGATAAGAGAGGATTGAGAGGGGAAAGACACTGTTAAAAAT
>NC_061093.1:35699579-35702079 GCF_015104395.2 Macrobrachium nipponense
ATTTTTTTAATCTGATGCAATTCATCGCATATGTAACCTTCCTGAAATAAATAACAGTATTGGAAATACTTCAGAATGCCAAGGAATACAACGTTGGACCAGTCCATCACCTCTGTGTTGTGGACTTTACTCCTCAGAGAACTATTCATCTAAAGTGAGCTACGTGTTAAGTTAAGCTTCGAATATCACAGGAAAAGAGTTTTTTTTTTTCAGTGTATGTTTTCAAGCTTCGGTGCCTTCATTTTGTCATAAATTTCCCACATTAACGGAGTTATTCACTGAGCGACGTTAACGTCAGCTGGAAATAGGACCGTAAGTCAGCCAATCAAAGAGTCGGCTCCTCCTCATTCGTTTGAAAAGGAATATCTAGGACGGTTCTCATTGGTCCAAAGGCAGCCAGATTTTCGGAAGGAAGACAGGAAAAACAGTGCAGTGCTGATGTGATGTGACAGTGGGTCGTCCTTAGGACCCTCTGCTATATTTGTGGGATTTTTCTGCATCTTCTGGTGGTTGTTGTGGAAAGGTACGTTTAGTTGTGATTTGAGATAATCCAAAGAATAAGGCTATTGTTTCAATTTAGGATGATAAAAGTCATGAAGGAATTTCATAATAAAGTTGTAAGCTTTATAGCCGACCGTTTCCAGTGGAGAAACTGCACTCTGGTATAACTTGATTGCCAAGACATTGCGTACAGGAAAAGGTTAGTGATATTTCTTGAATAAGGGTGCACAGAGTGACTAGGCAGTAGGATGAAAGCCCTGGGATTTGATTCATGTCTTCACAGGATCTCCTATAGGACCCTCATTCAGCCCAACAAGCAGTGCTTATTAGGCTAAGAGATAACAGTTTATGGTACGTTAGGCGGTGTTCTTCAGAATGTGTTTAGTAATTATGGAAATTAACTTGGCATTCTTAACAGACGGATTTCGATTGATAAAAACTACCATTGATTTCCAGTAACCATTTTATTTTGGGCAATTTTCAAGAATTTGCTCTGAAGTTATTTCTTAAGTTTTTGTCATCATATTTGCCAGACTGGAGTCATTAAGGTCTGGGTTATAATGGTTTTCTTGAAAAATGTTTTACGATGCGGTGGGGTCAATATAATGAGTGCGATCCTCCTGGCATTATTATAAGATTCCCGAAGAGGGAGAACTAAACCATTCAATTAGTTTGGATATTTTTGACATTTAAAGGTGAAAAATTTTCTAGTTTCAATAACACCGTCATTTGACATGTAAGTCATAAAAGTTAATGAAGTGAACTTGATACAGTACAATTCACAGCCCACTACATAGCCAGAGTACATGTTCTTTTATAAATTAAACGTCTATAACAAAATATCAGTTTTTATGGTAGCAAACATTACATTGTTTACGTTTAGTTAAATTATAGCATCCTCCCCGCCACCCCGACTGAAATTTTTTCGGTGTTTTTTTCTGTAAACAATTAATGCATATTGAACTTGAAATATTTTCGTATTTTATCGCGTGTTTTGGACGTTTCTGATATTCGTTTCATTAGAAAATGAGTACTGGTAAAAAGGTAGTGGACCCCGCCCTTACATGCGACAATTCAGTGGTGGACTTCAGTGGGGAAAAAACTGGGTTTTGTGGGTGGGGAAAACACCAATGAGTGCATTATAAGGGTCTTAAACCCTCTGATAGGTCTCATCCAGATTAATTCAAGTTCACAGAATGTGAATGTTTTCAAACAAATTATATGCTCCATGGTAAAGACCTGCTGCTCTAGGTTAGGTTAGGTTAGGTTACGTGTGGTTTGTTAGAGCATTTGCCAACGAAACGAACGTAAGAAACTTTCAAATCACACATTAAAACAGGAAAATTATATTATAAGTCTAGAATGAAGTAAAGTTTAAGGCAAATTTTACATTCTCTCTATGCTTATATAACGTATTTTTAATGTATTGTACTACAGTACCATATCCATCGTAATGTCAACAAGTCAAATCTTAGACACTGAAGTAACGTAAAAAAAGTCAGTCATATGGGTGTGAAGATTATTCTCCAGTTCGTCGCTTGGTGTCAGTACGAGCGCGTCTTCGGTGGACCCTATCAGACGTTTAAAAACCTAAATGGTTCCCATTCAGTTTTTCACAATCAATGTAAGCTGTCATTGAGTAGCGCTGGAGGCGAATATTAGGAAGAATTTGAATAGTCCTTAGGTGTCCGACTAGAACAGATTGCGTCATTCAAGAGACCACAAACCGCCCTCTCTCTCTCTCTCTCTCTCTCTCTCTCTCTCTCTCTCTCTCTCTCTCTCTCTCTCTCTCTCATTACATGTTAAATAACTAAATTCAAGTGTAACCCTTAGTTACTTAGCATAAGGATGTTCATCAGTTTTTTTCCATTTACAGATTTCCAGTCTTGGACCGGTTCCAGCAAAACCCACTAGCGGGTTCCAGCAGTTTTGGAGTGAGATCGTCATACAGAAGTACAAGATCTAGAGAAGACCTAGACCAAGAAAGGAATCATATGAC
>NC_061093.1:35707079-35714579 GCF_015104395.2 Macrobrachium nipponense
CCAGGTGAGATCCTCTCAGATGAGATTTTTATCGCACATAACACCTACTTACCTACGGTAATGTTTTCCTAACAGACTTTTTTTCAGCGCACATTCTAAGGTCATTACATTTTCGGAATTTTGGATTGCCTATGGCAAAGATAATTTAGATCCTTACCCAGACCAAAAATTCTTTTGGATATTAACACACAGGTGGCTCTGATAAACTGAATATTAGTCGAGTTACGTTACAGTGTATCACGAAGCTCTTGTAAAGTTATGCACAAACTACATAAGTAATCTTACCTTGATTAACTTTTTTTTTGATAATATGTAGTAAAAATATTAAGAAAATTCCTTGATTATCTATGTAGGTGACCAATTACCCTTTTACGTTTTTTTAAATGTAATAATTAAAAAATAATCAGAGAGAGAGAGAGATTTGAGAGAGAGAGAGAGAGAGAGAGAGAGAGAGAGAGAGAGAGAATTTAAAACAGAAAACTGCAACTTTTGGTGAAGATGATAAAACTTTCCGTCACTATACATATAATTTATTTGACTGTAACGATGAACTACGTATTTTTTTTTTTTTTTTACAAAACTCGTGATTTCTACCAAAATCAAATTTACGATAGATCTTAAGGTGAGGGTGTAAAAAAATAAAAAAAAAAAATATACGAGCCAAAAAACTCAGTTAGTATACAGACGATTTGGCCACGTTGCCTCAGTAATTCCCTGTCTGCAGTTTCTTCACCCACCCTCAAACCAGGAGCAGATTTTCGGAATTCATGATTCTCATGAGGAAGAAGAAAAGTTGGGCAAATTTCCCAAAAGTTGGGTGAATAATTTACTGTCAAATATTTCTGAGTGAAAAGATTCCTCCCTCCTGTCGGTGCAATAGAGACACCAGCCTGGCAGCAGATGGATTTCCTTTATTCCAGTTTTGCTGTAAAACTTTGCATTGTTGAATACAAAGTTAGCCGAACAAGACTTGCTTTATAGTTGTCTTTGTGACTTATTATGTCATGGTTTTATGGTTTCTTAACCTTCTTTGTTTAGTTTAGCGGTAATATTATAAACTGCGATTTATTACGAAGCTCTTTCATTCATAATATCAACACAATTTTCGATCTTTTTATCAATTTCTTGCCCGCATTCATGAATTTTTGCTTCTGTTTTCTATATGGTTACATAAGTTTCCCTTCTCACCTTCTATCTTCGCAAAAGGTTAGGCAGGTCACGAAGGTCCATGCACTTCAAGACTATACTTCAAGGTCAATAGTTTGCACTTTAAATGCGTTAACATACCTGTTCAAATACCATTTCTTATTTAATACTATATTCGTTCTCCTGCGCTACGTGACTGAATCGTAGTTTTTTTTTTTTTTTTTTTTTTTTAAAACAGTTTTTTTTTTTTTGTTTTTTTTTTTTTTTTTTTTTTTTTTTAACTGTTTTATGATTCATTCATAAAACAGTAATCGAAATATATAAACTGTATAAAATAAATTAAAATTCAGATTAAATGGCGTTATATTTGCTCATGCTTGAAGCATGCTTTACGCGCCAAAAGTCCAGTAATCGAAATATATAAACTGTTATCAAAATAAATAAAAAATTCAGATTAAATCCGGCGTTATATTTGCTCAAGCATGAAGCATGCTTTACGCGCTAAAATTTATGTGTTTTTCATTTAAATTTATTTATAGAATCAGTGACCATTCAGGTAACATGATCCATTTGTATGATAGTGTTCGCAAACACTGCTGTCGTTTACATTTAAACGCTATATACGAGGTATATATTTCATTGAGGGTTACAAAACGCATTTCATTGTGGGAATATTATGCTCCTACATACTTGATGATAAATTTAGTGATATTTTGATTGCCATTAATTAACCCGTATTTAATGAAGAAAAAAAATAATGCTTGGCGTGTTTTTGGCTGAAAATTTAGGCATTCCTTAAATTTCTGATATTCTGATTTTGTGTGAAATGAGGTAAATTTGGGCAAGAAAGTAAAAAATGAAATAAAGGGAAGATATATATGATCATTTTGATAAAACAATACCTGAAGGAGAGACAAGAAAACCACATAGAATTTTCTTGCGGGGAAAAAAAAAAGAGCAGCTTGACCACAAAACAAAAATTTCTTGAACATCATCTGCCTCGTCTTTGCCCCAAAAGCAGAACTGCATAATGATGCTTTAAAAGACAATCTAAAGACCCTTTCATGCTTTCATGTCGAAAAGCATTAAAATAGTTGGAATTGCGTTTTCCGCTGAGCGGAAACATTTAGACGTTTATATACCTCTTCCTCTCTCTCTCTCCTCTCTCTCTCTCTCTCTCTCTCTCTCTCTCTCTCTCTCTCTCTCTCTCTCTCTCTCTTCAAACTATCATATCTAGATATCTTGCTCATTTAAAATTTTTCTACTTTTCGTAATAAGAAAATGTTTACTTTAGAAAAAACGTTAACATATTAAATATCTGAGCATTTTACTATGAAAGACGTTGCCATTTCTCGAACTTTAAACAAGTCAAAGAATTGCATTACATAACATATGCATTGTATTCTCAGCTTCCAATTATTCTAATGATCCTTAGTAAAGATATTAAATGTCAAAAAAGATCGAATAATGAAAACATTAGATTTATTATTACTGAAATTTGACATGAGAGATAAATGAATGGTCATGGATATTTTCTTTGAGTAATTATAAAACAAACCTTTTCTTCTTATAAGTCGCTGTTTCAAGTGAATGAATTACAATGAGGAAAATTATACTAAGTAACGATAGAAAATAAAAAAAATAAATGTATATATTCGCATATTAGATTTTTCTTTCATTTGTAAAGCTACATAGTAAAATAGAATGAGTCGCTACAATTAAAATATTCTAAGTGCAAAGATAATTAAGCTCTTTGAAATCTAAAGTAAATGAGGACGCAGGTGTCAGTTATGCTAATTAAGCATCAGCGTATCATTAACGAATTACTAATTACATATTTATGAAAGGTAACTGAGCCAAATGATTTTCAAAAATGTCACTGATAACATATCGAAATCCCGCAGAGGACAATCACACTCACTTACATTTACAAAGGAATGGATTTTAATAAACACCTTAAACTAAGTATACCATTAATGAATAAAATACCTGGCTCAGAATATTTGCCAAAATTTTAGCTGGCTAACACGAGGAGTCAGTTTTTTTCTAAAGAAGATGAAAAGTGTGCAGAGAAATAATAATGTAATAAATTCTACAAAGTGGAAAATGTCAACTAGTCAAACTAAGGGCATAATTGTCTTAGACTATCAGTTACAAGCTACAAGAGCGCACTAAATTGTCGCCTCATTTGAAATCAAGCTTTCTCGAACGATCTTTGTTTTGGTACCGACGATCAGCGACTAACTCCAGAGAATGACAAGGTTTCATGAATATCTCGTTGGGAATAAAAATGAGGTTGATATTTTCACTTAGCTGTCCTGGAAAACTCCTGCGGCCGAACATGATTAGATATTATATATTAACATTTTCCTTTACAGTATGTCTACCAGTTTCAGAGAAGCGAGGAACTTACTATGAGATTCAGGCCACTGTAACACGGTTTTTTTTGGCAATCAAACTTTTTATCTATGCATTTCATAAATATAACCCTTATCAGAATACACATTATATCTACACAAATTTTGACTGACTATATTTTACATTACGTAAGTTGAATAAATTTGGTACTTATAATGTAAAAGTGACTTTTTTGAAGACGGGCCAACTTACTCAGAGAAAAGGTTTCGAACGCACTCGTTAACGTAACTTATGACAGCATTTCTTCCCTCATTCTCGACGGATGATTGGCTATACGTACGAAGGCTATGCTATACCTCTGGCAACAATGACATACACAAAATCCAAATACAAGCAAAGCAGTACACCTTTATGAACTCTGAAACCTCTCCACTGATAATGTCATAATGAACAAACCAACAAAAATATGTTAATAAATACAAAAACTCTTCGATTATCAGTCTAACTCCCAAAATAAGTTTCCTAAGAAATTACAGTTACTTTATAGGTCACAATGAGATTGACAAGATGTAGAGAATAGTTGGAAATTTTCAAAACATATCCAATGTCAAGCAATTTTTATTTATTGGCTATCTACCTATTTACTGTAAAAAATAGCCAGTACCTATATTTTGGCTTTAAAACCTTCACCAATAATTATCGTCAGAATGATGGCTTCTTGAGGCTCCACCCACTTTGGCCTCGTTATAATTCAGGATAACACTGAAGGCTATCATGGGCATTGTTTGGATTAGAAAATTTAACTTCTGGCTATAAAAACTCATTTCTCGAGTAGTTGTAAGAAGTGCTAAATGATCCTCAAGGATCCCAGCAGTTGCCCTAAACGTAGTATTACTACGCTAGCACAGATACCCCACCCACATCTATGTATCGTTCCGCCATTCTCATAAAGTCTTTTTCAGTTTTGTTTTTTCCACTGGTGCAATAAGCCATGGCCTTCTCAGAAATTAAGTTTAACATTAGATGATAGGTTATTTCATTAAGTCGTAAGACAAATGCAGTTTAGCAACCGCGGAGACAATTCCAAATCCTGTTAGCCATTCTTGACTGATAAGGGTTTCAGAGCCGATGGAACAAGGTGGGCGGGGCAACATTTCGACAAATGGTGTTTACCTTCCCTTACGTAATGAATGTTTTTCGACTCTTGACTTGTAATCATTGGCCATGGCGTCGGCTAGATAATTTTTACTCTGTAAAAATTAAAACTATTGGGTTTAGGTTATTGATAATGCTGACAAAATTGTGTGTGGTTGTAAAATATACACATGTGAACTTCCAGCTACATCCGATGCTTTGATAAGGAGCAAAGTCCAAAAAACCGTGTACAGAGGCCCTGAATCTCATAGTAGGACTTTTTCTTCCTCGCTAAGCTTTCCTTCTACGAAAGTCTTAATCTACTTAACTGATGTTTTTACAGAAGACCCAGGAAAGTTCTGATCTCCTTAACGATGTTTACAAAAGCTCCTGGTAAGTTGTAACCTGCTTAACTGATGTTTACACATTCCCTGGAAATACTTAAGGGCGAAAGTCATCTTAATAACAGAGCATGGGATTTTTTTTTTCCCTTAAAGGCACAAAGTAGGTTTTCAGTTTATAGGGAAATGTTATCCAAGACCCACCCCAAAGTTATTCGTTTAGAAATTCTATTCCTAATGAATATATATCAAAAAAGGGAATCACATTCTAAGATGTTCATTACATATGAAACCGAATGGATGCAAACACGAACAAAATGATAGAATGGATAATGAGCGTTCATTGTTTTCAGTTAATAGCAGTGATTCTTTCACTGTAATTTACTTAGAGAATATTTAGATATTGCTTTGTAGCTTAACTACGATAGGCCAGGCCAAGAAAAAACAAGGCAATAAAAACAATAAAAAACAATAAAAGACCCACTGCATCTTATGGACATTCGATATTTATTACTATGGCTTTTACATTCCAAGCACAAGACTTCTTAAATATAAATATTATTAATTATGTCACTGTTATTTCGACTGGTTGAATCAGCAGTTATTCTCTGACAAGTAATTTAATAAGTAACTTACAATATTTGCTTAACACCCAATCTATACTTTTTATTTTTTTAAGATTTTTTATAAGAGAGAAACGATGTTCTTTAATTTCCACTAACAGGGTCCAAGCAATTAGGCTGCTAGACTGTCGAACAACTTCTCGTTATTGTCAACCATTACATTCGTCCTCTCCTCTCTCGTCTTTAATCCGTATCCCTAGGTATCACAAAAACTCTGAGAAGAGCAAACCTTTTCCATTCTCCTAAATGTGAAGATTCCGTCGGCACTGTAAATATCCTTTTCAGTGGCGCTGTAACTTGGCCATTATCCTCGACGCCGATTCCCCTCTCCATTTCAGAATGCCTTTCAGTGGGATTCTTCAAAGGCTTTTTTTTTTTTTTTTTTTCACCTTTCAGCTTCCCTTTCTGTGGTCCGCAAATCCTCTTCTCGTTTATCTTGGCTGTTCCTTTGTTTACCTTTGGGAGCTTAAAATCTTCTTTTCAAATAGATTATAAGGGGGAAGAAACCATCTTGAATAAGTGCCTCTAGTTCCATTTGACGATGTTTAACTGCATTTTCCTTTGTACCGTGAGTTTTTTTTTACGAAGACTCACACAAAGAAAATTCAAGAAAAGAGGACATTACTCAAATATAACAGCGGTTTCTGGGCTGGTACCAACTATAGTGACTAGATAAATAAAACGAGAGATCTAACCTATACATCTAGCGAAGATTTTTTACCACCTGTTTTCCTCTTCATCTTTTACTTGCTTTTGGTTAACCTTATCTATTTGTTACTGATTCTCTTCTATCAATCTAGTTTTCTAAATTACCTATCTTTACTTTCTATACTTTTTTGATGTTTTACTCCACTCTAAATATAAGTTGTACACTTTGTATCACAAGAAAGAATCAGAAATAACTTGGTTCAATGATTTCGTCTATGGATAATTTCCGTCAACTACCGAAAAACATTTTGTTGGGGGATTCTCTCTTGCATATCGGGGAAGCGCTTTATCGACGCCCAAAATGAATATCACTCGCCCTGTTGACGGAAGTGCCGGAAATGCTATAAGGCCTCTGGAGACCATCGACAAGGAAATCATCGGAATCCCTCAAATATGTAGAACGGGATCGTAAACATGTTTTTCGGCGTGTATTTTATTTCATGAGGGAATACGCAGAGCATCCAGGCGACGGGAAAATAAAATACCTCCCGTTCATGTGAGAGGAAATGAAGCTGAATCCAACAGTAAAAAGATACGGTTAAAAGATGAGAAGAGGGGAGGAAAAATTGGTCACCCGGGAAATATTTCTATCTAGGAACCTCCTCGGCGAGAAAGCGTGGTGCCACTTGTGTTTGTTCGTTGATCAAAACGCATTTTTGGTTTTGGTACAAAAATCATTCCTGCACTGATGATGAACGTGTCTATTTAGTGTGGATGTTATAAAAGATGAGAATTCTGTGTCAGTCTTTAGATAATACAGATGGAAGAGTTAACGACCTAATGTACGATGGAATTTGGTTAAAGACGTTGTAGTATTCTAAAATGATAAAAATAGAATGTACGGTCACTTATTTAGTTATCAATTATCATAATGAAAACCGTAACGTAACTGACAATTCTGCTTACTTTACAATAAAAAAAACCTATTGTGGTTGGGTTTGAGAAGACTAAACATAAATTTATAAACATTATGCAATTATAATATTTCTTATATATGTTTTTTCAGGTTTTAATAATTCAACACTATTTAAGAATTACGCTAAGTCAGTCGAAACCGTAAAACTAATTACTCTGTTTATTCGTGGGAAATTCTGAGCATATTGCTATGATCGGTGGGCAGAGTTACGTAATTCAAACTTACTGTTAGTACTATGTGATAAAGTTTCACTGATTATAGTCCAAAATTCCCA
>NC_061093.1:35719579-35724020 GCF_015104395.2 Macrobrachium nipponense
TCTAAGAAGAAAAACGAATGACCTACATTCTAATTCTTGCAAAAAAAAAAAAAAAAACAAAAAAAAAAAAAAAAATCTCCGACATAAAGATACAAAATGATAGTTGGAAATATGAAGCACAAGAAAAGTATGAAATAGTTTGCAAATGGCAAGAAGCTGGTTGCAAAATTTCCGGCAAAAATTGCACGGACTAGAAGTTTGTTTTGGCGACAAGAAAATACATCAACATGTCGGATGATGTTTATCTTCGTTGTCACAAAAGTTTTTGCATTTTGTTAAAGCAACATGACTAAGACATTTTTTTTATTTTTTTTTATTTATTTATTTTTGGATTATAGCTCATAGCTCAGCTGTCCATTTCATTTTCTGTTTCTTTCGTTTTGCCATTTTTTTTTTCATTCAAGTGAAACATCCACGGTATTTGTCATCAAGTTTATTCAAAAATTCTGTTCAAATACTTGCGTAAGAAAAAACTTCCAGACATTTCTTAAGCGGTAGTTCAATGCCTCATCTGTACTTGGAAAGGTTTGTATTTGATATTGTTTGACTCTTGATAGAGTATATATCAATCTGACATCCCCCTCTCAAGAAGACAATGAAATATCTTCTGTCAAAAAAATAATTGTGGTTCACATGCCCGCTCAGATAGAGTATATAATCCAGATAACTGGACTTAATATTGATTTTTTTAATATGATGCAATTCGTCGTCTTTGTAACCCTCCTGAAATAAATGACAGTATTGGAAATACTTCAGAATGCCTAGGAATACAACGTTGGACCAGTCCATCACCTCTGTGTTGTGGACTTTACTCCTCAGGAAAACTATTAATCTAAAGTGAGCTACGTGTTCAGTTAAGCATCAAATATCACAGTAAAAGAGTTTTTTTTATCAGTGGATGGTGTTCAATTTTCGGTGCCTTCATTTTGTCATAAATTTCCCACATTACGGAGTTATTCACAGCGACGTAACGTCAGCTGGAAATAGGACCGTAAGTCCAATCAAAGAGTCGGCTCCTCCTCATTTGTTTGAAAAGGAATATCTAGGACGGTTCTCATTGGTCCAAAGGCAGCCAGATTTTCGGAAGGAAGACAGGAAAATCAGTGCAGTGCTGACGTGTCGTGACAGTGGGTCGTCCTTAGGACCCTCAGCCATATTTGTGGGATTTTTCTGCATCTTCTGGTGGTTGTTGTGGAAAGGTACGTTTAGTAGTGATTTGAGATAATCCAAAGAGTAAGGCTATTGTTTCAATTTAGGATGATAAAAGTCATGAAGGAATTTCATAATAAAGTTGTAAGCTTTATAGCCGACCGTTTCCAGTGGAGAAACTGCACTCTGGTATAACTTGATTGCCAAGATATTGCGTACAGGAAAAGGTTAGTGATGAAATGGGATATATTTCTTGAATGAGGGTGCACAGAGTGACTAGGCAGTAGGATGAAAGCCCTGGGATTTGATTGTCTTCACAGGATCTCCTATAGGCCCTCATTCAGCCCAACAAGCAGTGCTTATTAGGCTAAGAGATAACAGTTTACGGTACGTTAGGCGGTGTTCTTCAGAATATGTTCAGTAATTATGGAAATTAACTTTGCATTCCTAACAGCCGGATTTCGATTGATAAAAACTGTCATTGTTTTCCATAACCATTTTATTTTGGGCATTTTCAAGAATTTTGTCTGAAGTTATTTTTTAAGGTTTTTTGTCATCAATATTTTGCCAGAACTAGAGTCATTAAGGTCTGGGTTATAATGGTTTCTTGAAAAATATTTTACGATCCGGTGGGGTCAATATAATGAGTGCGATCTCCTGGCATTATTATAAGATTCCCGAAGATGGGAGAACTAAACCATTCAATTAGTTTGGATATTTTTGACAATATAAAGGTGAAAAATTTTCTCGTTTCAATAACACCGTCATTTGACATGTAAGTCATAAAAGTTAATCAAGGGAACTTGATACAGTACAATTCACAGTCCACTACATAGCCAGAGTACATGTTCTATAATTAAAAGCCTATAACAAAAATATCAGTTTTTATGGTAGCAAACATTACATTGTTTACGTTTAGTTAAATTATAGCATCCTCCCCGCCACCCCGACTGAAATTTTTTCGGTGTGTTTTTCTATAAACAATTATTACATATTTAACTTGAAATATTTTCGTATTTTATCGCGTGTTTTGGACCATTTCTGATATTCGTTTCATTAGAAAATGAGTACTGGTAAAAAGGTAGTGGACCCCACCCTTATATTGCGATCATTTTCAGTGTGGACTACAGTGGGAAACTGGGGTTTTTTGAGTGGGGAAAATACAAATGAGTGCATTATAAGGGTCTTAAACCCTCTGATAGGTCACATCCAGATTAATTCAAGTTCACAGAATGTTTTCAAACAATGATAATGCGCCATGGTACAGAAAACCTGGTTGCTCTAGTTTTAAGGTTATGGTTACGTGTGGTTGGTTAGATCATTGCCAACGAACGAACGCTAAGAAACTTTCAAATCACACATTATTAAAAACAGGGGGGAAAATTATAATTATAAGTCTAGAATGAAGTAAAGTTTAAGGCAAAATTTTACAATCTCTCTATGCCTATATAGTATTTTTAATGCATTGTACTACAGTACCATATCCATCGTAATGTCAACAAGTCGCAATCTTAGACACTGAAGTAACGTAAAAAATGACTACGATTGTCTTGCATTAGAGGTACAAAATTAATATGTCGAAAGTTTTATAAGTCGCTGGTTTTTCAATACTAGATTTAAAGTTCTGATTGAAAGTATTGCTAAACCTTAAAGCACTGGGTATAACGTAAGAGCTTAACTTCTGAACTATTTGTGTTTTTATTTATTGAAACACCTTGCAATCAGGAGTATAGCAAAAGTTCAAATCAGTCATGCGTGTGAAAATTATCTCCAGTTCGTCGCTTGCTGTCATACGAGAGTGTCTTCGGTGGACCCTATCAGACGTATAAAGACCTAAATGGTTTCCCATTCAGTTTTTCACAATCAATGTAAGCTGTCATTGGCCCTTCGTCGGCTAAAATGAGTAGCGCTGGAGGCGAATATTAGGAAGAAATTGAATAGTCCTTAGGTGTCCGACTAGAACAGATTGTGTCATTCAAGAGACCACAAACCTCTCTCTCTCTCTCTCTCTCTCTCTCTCTCTCTCATTACATGTTTAAATAACTAAATTCAAGTGTAACCATTTGTTACCTAGGATAAGGATGTTCATCAGTTATTTTCCATTTACAGATTTCCAGTCTTGGACCGGTTCCAGCAAAACCCACTAGCGGGTTCCAGCAGCTTTGGAGTGAGATCGTCATACAGAGATACAAGATCTAGAGAAGACCTAGACCAAGAAAAGGAATCATATGACCTGCTTCGATTCGCTTTGTAGTCGCTGTTGTATCTATAATGGAATGAATGCAGTTGTCCTTAGCCTACTTTATAACCTCTTAACATCCTCACGTCACACCTACCTGCTCTTTTACATAGTGCCATGTTAAACATGTAAATAGACACACTAAATCAGACGTTTCATTTACATTTTAACAGGTAAATGAAGTCTTTTTATTTTTTGCATAAGCACATTTCTGAAAACGCCCTTCTTCAGTAAGGTAAGCATTTCATCACGAATATATATTTTGAGTGCGGTAGGCGAGACCTTAACGTCATTTGAGTTGTCCCCCAAAAAGGAATTTCATTTCGAGCACTGCCCGGGTCTTCTAAGTCTGAACAACATGCTAATTCAGGTGCCATAATTTTCATCTCGTTACGTTACAATGGTATTTTCATTCATGACTTTTGTTTGCATGGTGTCATTTCAGAAATTTTTACCCGAAAAGATTACTTTAATGCATAAAAATAGAAAGCTACCTATAAGCGTTGCTCTTGTAATATAGTAGCTTTTATTACCCACCAAAACTTTGAGAAAATAACAACTTATGAAATATGTAGATACCGTAAAGAATGAATACAAAATACTTTTGCTTGTATAATATATAAATGCTATTGACAACTTACTTAAAATTATAAGTAATAGAATATAAACGAGTAATATATATGCATCAAACTAATGAATGTATTCGAGAGATATAGACACGAACTACTTAATCCAATCTTCGACACGAGGCCTCTTTAATTGGAAGTCGAGTACCATTGAAATAAGGACCTCATAAACATCACGACATTTTTTGACTGATTGCCCCAACGCTGGGGTATTCCTGCCCAAAATTACAAAAAGGAAAACTTTCCTTTTTCGACGCTATGATTTTATTATCAGGGCTGATGTTAGCTTTTATCTTTAAAAAAAAAAAAAAAAAAAAAAAAAAAAAAAAAAAAAAAAATAATAATAATAATAATAATAATAATAATAATAATAATAATAAAATATATAAATAAATATATGAATAAATAAAAACCTTCGCATTTCGTT
>NC_061093.1:35724520-35729520 GCF_015104395.2 Macrobrachium nipponense
CCTTCGCATTTCGTTAATGTATAGTTATCACTATTTTTTTTCTTTTTTTTTTTTTTGCAGCTATGCCATTATTTTCATATTTGAAGTTTACCTGTGCGTTTACCAGAAAATAAAGCAAAGAAAACTTACCAAGTGAATGAGTTTTGGTGTTATGTGTTGGTCTGAAAAACAAAGGATTATAAACAAGAAATCATCAGTGAAACTAAGAATCATTATGTGCACTTTCAGATAATCCTTTTTAGTGTTTATAATTAGAGTGTTGGCTTCCACTTTCACGATATTTTAACCTCATCACGACACCTGCTTCGTTCCATCTTCCTTCCTACTTGAAATTTTCACCCTATTAATAGCCATTTCATGGTAAATATTCGTTGCATCAAAAGCAAATCTTACGTTTTATCAAAAGCCTGTCTTCGTGCAGTTATTAACAACCAAAATTAAAGCATAATGATTCTCATGCGATTAAAAATACGAGCGAAATACGCGAACATTATGGAATACTTCGCAAATTGCCTGAAGCTGGGTAATATTTCGCTGTCAAAATATCGCTGTTTTGGCGGGATAAAACGTAGCCCTGCTGAAGATGGTCTTTTATTCATCTCTTTCTCCAGAATGAGCATTTGATTCACGCAAGTGACTGTGAAATTTCCCTCCATATGTATCTGTTTCACCTTTTATCTCTCTTTTATCGACATATAAATTTACAGTTGGTAGAGGAATGGAGGGTAAGAGTTGAAATGAATTCATCTTTATTACTCTGAAGCTTCCTGGTCAAGTCATTTCATCTAACAAATATTTTGTCGCATAGTATTCAGACGTTATGTGTAAATTTCAATAACTGCAGGACTATACATATAAAAAGCTTTACTTCGGATATAAATTTTTCCGTAGGAGTCATTTATGTTTATATAAATTTTTAGAGGGAAGGTTTCCTTAAATAGGTATGATGAATATATATATATATAGATAATGTATATATATATATATACTATATATAGATATATTAAGATAGATATATATATATATATATATAGGATATATATATATATATAGTATATATATAATATATATAATAGATATTATATATATATATATAAGATATATATATATGTATAGATATACTATAGATATGATAGATATACATATATAATAGGGAGATATATACATATATGATATATAGATATACATATAGATATATAGATATATATATATATATAGATATAGATATATAGTATATATATATATATATAGATACATATATATATATATACTATATGATACTATATGAATATGATATATAGTATATAGATATATACCGATATATATATATATACATATATAGATATATAATATATATATATATATATATAGTATAGATGCATATATATACAATATATATATACAGATATCATAGTATATAGATATATATATATAATATAGATAGATTATATCAATAGATCTATATATATATATAAATATGTTATACACTATGATATATATATAATATGATAGATATATAATATATATATATAATATATACTAGACATATATATAGATATAGAGAATATAGAGAGAATATATATATAAAGAGAAGTTATAATATAATAACTAATATATATATATATAATAATTATGTATATATGTATATATTCATCTATGAATATATATAATATATATATATATATACTATATAATATATAGAGATATATATATAATATATATGATACATATATGATATATATATATATATATATATTATATATAATATAATATTAGATATTATATATATATATATATATATATAGTATATACATCTATGTATATCATATATATAGATTCAATATATATAAAATACTTATATATATTATATATATATATATATATGTATATACATCTATGTAATACAATAATATAATATATATTTAATATGTATATAACATATAAATATTCTGATTTTGTGTGAAATGAAGTAAATTTAGCAAGAAAGTAAAAAATGGAATAAAGGGAAGATGTATATGATCATTTTGACAAAACAATACCTGAAGGAGAGACAAGAAAACCACGTAGAATTTTCTTGCGGGGAAAACAAAATACCAGCTTGACACAAAACGAAAATTTCTTGAACATCATCTGCCTCGTCTTTGTCCCAAAGCAGAACTGCATAATGATGCTCTAAAAGACAAACTAAAGACCCTTTCATGTC
This sequence comes from Macrobrachium nipponense, assembly GCF_015104395.2. Lineage (NCBI taxonomy): Eukaryota > Metazoa > Arthropoda > Malacostraca > Decapoda > Palaemonidae > Macrobrachium > Macrobrachium nipponense. The sequence goes on from NC_061093.1 coordinate 35,726,724, forward strand.
GAAAAGCATTAAAATAGTTGGAATTGCGTTTTCCGCTGAGCGGAAACATTTAGACGTTTCTCTCTCTCTCTCTCTCTCTCTCTCTCTTCCTTCTCTCTCTCTCTCTCTCTCGTCGTCTCTCTCCTTCCTCCCTCTCTCTGCCCCACACTATCATATTTAGATATCTTGCTTATTTAAAATTTTTCTACTTTTCATAATAAGAAAATGTTTACCTTTGAAAAAATTTTAACATATTAAATATCTGAGCATTTCTCTATGAAAGACGTTGCCATTTCTCGAACTTTAAACAAGTCAAAGAATTGCATTACCTAACATATGCATTGTATTCTCGGCTTCCAATAAAACATAAAAATATCGTACAATTATTCTAATGTTCCTTAGTAAAGATATTAAATGTAAAAAAAAGACGATGGAATAATGAAAACATAAGATATTATAACCGTAATTTTTACATGAGAGGATAAATAATTGAATGGTCTTGTATTTCTTTGATGTAATTACAAAACAAAACCTTTTCTTTTCCTTTATATAAGTCTCTGTTTCAAGTGAATGAATTAAACTAAGGAAAATTATACTAGTAACGATAGAAAATCAAAAAATAAATGTAAATATTCGCATATTAGATTTTCTTTCATTTGTAAAGCTACATGTTAAAATAGAATGAGTTGCTAAAATTCAAATATTCCAAGTGCAAAACTAATTAAGCTCTTTGAAACTCTAATGTAAATGAGGAAGCAGGTGTCTAGTTATGCTAATTAAGCATTCAGCGTATCATTAACGAATTACTATTTACATATTTTATGAAAGGTAACTGAGACAAATGATTTTCAAAAATGTTACTGATAACATATCGAAATCCCGCAGAGGACAATAACACTCACTGACGTTTACAAAGGAATGGATTATAATAAACACCTTAAAATTAGATACCAATTAATTAATAAATAACTGCTCACAATATTTTCCCTAAATTGATAGCTGGTTAACATGAGGAGTCAGTTTTTCCTTAAAGGCACAAAGTAGGTTTTCAGTTTATAGGGAAACGTTGTCCAAGTCCAAGCCCAAAGTTCTTCGTTTAGAAATTTTGTTCCTAATGAATAAAAAAAATATATCAAAAAGGGAATCACATTCTTGCATGTTCATTACATATGAAACCGAATGGATACAAACACGAACAAAATGATAGAATGGATAATGAGCGTTCATTCGTTGTCAGTTAATAGCAGTGGTTCTTTCACTATAATTTACTCAGAGAATATTGAGATATTGCTTTGTAGCTTAACTACAATAGGCCAGACCAATAAAAAACAAGCCAATAAAAAAACAATAAAAAACAATAAAGACCTATTGCATCCTCATGGACATTAGATATTTATTATTATGGCTTTTAACTTAGCATTCCAAGCACAAGACTCTTAAATATAGTATTATTAAACATGTCACTGTTATCGACTGGTTGAATCAGCAGTTATTCTTCTGACAAGTAATTTAATAAGTAACTTACAACATTTGCTTAACACCAAATCTATACTTCCATTTTTTAAGATTTTTATAAGAGAGAAACGATGTTCTTTAATTTCCACCAACAGGGTCCAAGCAATTAGGCTGCCTGACTGTCGAGCAACTTCTCGTTATTGTCAACCATAACATTTCGTCTCTCCTCTCTCCTCTTTAATCCGTATCCCTAGGTATCACAAAACTCTGAGAAGAGCAAACCTTTTCCATTCTCCTAAATGTGAAGATTCCGTCGGCACTGTAAATATCCTTTTCAGTGGCGTTGTAACTTGGCCATTATCCTCGACGCCGATTCCCCTCTCCAGTTCAGAATGCCTTTCAGTGGGATTCTTCGAAGGCTTTTCTTTTTTTTCTTTCTTTTTTTACCTTTCAGCTTCCCTTTCTGTTGGTCCGCAAATCCTCTCCTCGTTTGTTATCTTGGCTGTTCCTTTGTTTACCTATGGGAGCTTAAATCTTCTTTTCAAATAGATTATAAGGGGGAAGGAACCATCTTGAATAAGTGCCTCTAGTTCCATTTGACGATGTTTAACTGCATTTTCCTTTGTACCATGAGTTTTTTTTTTTTTCTACGAAGACTCACACCAAAGAAAATCAAGAAAAGAGACATTACTCAAATATAACAGCGGTTTCTGGGCTGGTACCACTACAGTGGCTAGATAAATAAGACGAGAGATCTAACCTATACCTCTAGCGAAGATTTTTACCACCTGTCCTTCTTCTTTTCATTGTTTTTGGTTAACCGTTATCTATTTGTTACCGATTCTCTTGTATCAATCTAGTTTTCTAAATGACCTATCTCTAGTTTCTATACTTTTTGATGTTTACTCCACTCTAAATATAAGTTGTACACTTGTATCATAAGAAAGAATCAAAATTAAATTGGCTCAGTGATATCGTCTATGGATAATTTCCGTCAATTACCGAAAAACATTTTGTTGGGGGATATCTCTCTTGCATATCGGCGAAGCGTATCGACGCCCAAAATGAATATCACTCGCCCTGTTGACGGAAGTGCCGGAAATGCTATAAGGCCTCTGAAGAGCATTGACAAGGAAATCATCGGAATCCCTACATATGTAGAACGGGATCGTAAACATGTTTTTCGGCGTGTATTTTATTTCATGAGGGAATACGCAGAGCATCCAAGCGATGGGAAAATAAAATACCTCCCGCTGATGTGAGAGGAAACGAAGCTGAATCCAACAGTAAAAAGACACTGTTAAAAGATGAGTAGAGGGGAGGAAAAATTGGTCACCAGGGAAATATTCCTATCTAGGAACCT
>NC_061093.1:35734520-35752020 GCF_015104395.2 Macrobrachium nipponense
TAAAAAAGTTGCAATGAAGATATCAAAGAAAATTCAATCAAATTTAGTGTATTCTGTATTGTTCGATATTATAGATTTTTTGACGAGACTGATGGCGTCAGTTTGGTATTCTACTGCAGGTTGTCTAACAGGCATAAGAGAAAGGTACGTTTTGTATAAAGACAGTTAATGGGAAAATATAACCAACAGATTTACAGTATCCTACCCTGAAATTCTATATTTGTATGTCTTCATTTTCTTAACGCAGTCAAATAAAACATTAGTAAAGATATCATATTAATTAAAAACTTTGCGGGAAACGAATTGAGATATGATCTAAGAAGAAAAACGAATGACGTACACTCTAATTGTTGCATAAAAAAAAAAAAAAAAAAAAAATTGCTCCGACATAAAGATACAAAATGGTAGTTAGAAATATGAAGCACAAGAAAAGTATGAAATAGTTTGCAAATGGCAAGAAGCTGGTTGCATAATTCCCAGCAAAAATTGCGAGGACTAGAAGTTTGTTTTGGCGACAAGAAAATACATCAACATGTCGGATGGTGTTTATCTTCGTTGTCACAAAAACGTGTTTTGCATTTGTTAAGCAACGTGACCAAGACATTTTTCTTAATTTTTAGTTATTTATTTACTTTTGGATTATAGTTCAGCTGTCCATTTCCTTTTCTGTTCCTTTCGTTTTGCCATTTTTCATTCAAGTGAAATATCTAGATTCACTTCCAAGTGTCGTCGGAGAACAGGCAGACGCGATAACCAGTATCCCTGTTGCGCAGTATGTATATATATATATATATATATATATATATATATATATATATATATATATATATATATATATATATATATATATATATATACATATATATATATACATATATATATATATATATATATATATATATATATATATATATATATATATATATATATATATATATATCATCATGCACACACACACACACAGACACACACACACACACACACACACACACACACATATATATATATATATATATATATATATATATATATATATATATATATATATATATACATAAAATATGTATATAGAGTGTGTGCCTGCACATGATTGATATTTTTACGTTACATGTGACGATCATTCACTTACGTCACATGACTAAGAGAAAAACTTTTATCTTTACCATTTTACATCTGAACCGGAATCTATATGAATTATAAACAGGATTTTCAAAAATTTTTCTGGTTTCAAGGCTCAGGAACTTAGAGATTTACATTCTTCTCTATTTTCTTTTTGAGTAAAATGTTACACAAGGTAAAAAATTGGTATCCCAGCACATTCTGATACAAAGTCGTTAACTCCTCATCCTTGCAGTCTGATTGCTAATTTAGGTTGACTACGACAGCCGTTCAATAAACAACCTCTCCCAGACGGTGTAACTTGAAAGTGGATTACTGTGTAATGTTCCCCGGTGTGTTTGTCTTTCATTATACCATGAAGAGATGAGAGTATTATGTTGAGGGAGGACATCGTTCCCTCTCCCGAAGTGGAGAATTTTGAAGAAAGGTAACACCTGGTTTAAAAGAAAATATCACTGGTTTCCTTCGCAAATGACTCTCGGTGTATATAAAGTTCTTCATGTACATACTGGGGAAAGAAGCTGTGTTTTTGTTTCATGTTCTTTGTATAAGAATTTTCTTAAGAATTATGCTAGAAGTAAATTGGATTCTTGATGTTGTCTGCTGAGCGCTTTGTAAACTAATGACACTAAAAGGTATTTTCTCTTTTATGCCAAGTGCCATAACCGCCGTCTTTTCAGATTCTATCCATATGACATAAAGGATTCATCTAGTGGCATCTGGCTTCATTTGGGGGGACCAAATTTTTTTGGGACCAAATAAATGGTGTACATGAAACTGAACAATGACAATCTTGGTACTGTTTTGACACTATCTCGTCCAATTTTTCTTTGTCAGTCATTATTTCCTCCATAGCCTCGATAATAGTGTAGCGTTTTCTATAAATTTTTTAGCATTTCTATTAAATATTCAGAATTAATGATTTTCAATGACAGTGAACGCTTCCACGGTACTTGTCATCAAGTTTTATTCCAAAATTCTGTTCAAATACATGCGTAAGAAAAAACTTCCAGACATTTCTTAAGCGGTAGTTCAATGCCTCATCTGTACTTGGAAAGGTTTGTATTTGATATTGTTTGACTCTTGATAGAGTATATATCGATCTGACATCCCCTTCTCAAGAAGACAATGAAATATCTTCTATCAAAAAAATAATTGTGGTTCCCATGCCCGCTCAGATAGAGTATATAATCCAGATAACTGGACTTAATATTGATTCTTTTAATCTGATGCAATTCGTCGTATTTGTAACCCACCTGAAATAAATGACAGTATTGGAAATACTTCAGAATGCCTAGGAATACAAAGTTGGACCAGTCCATCACCTCTGTGTTGTGGACTTTACTCCTCAGGAAAACTATTCATCTAAAGTGAGCTACGTGTTCAGTTAAGCATCAAATATCACAGTAAAAAGTAAAAGATTTTTTTTTATCTGTGTATGTTTTCAAGCTTCGGTGCCTTCATTTGTCATAAATTTCCCACATTACGGAGTTATTCACAGCGACGTAACGTCGGCTGGAATAGGACCGTAAGTCAGCCAATCAAAGAGTCGGCTCCTCCTCATTTGTTTTAAAAGGAATATCTAGGATGGTTCTCATTGGTCCAAAGGCAGCCAAATTTTCGGAAGGAAGACAGGAAAACAGTGCAGTGCTGACGAGTCGTGACAGTTGGTCGTCCTTAGGACCCTCAGCCATATTTGTGGGATTTTTCTGCATCTTCTGGTGGTTGTTGTGGAAAGGTACGTTTAGTTGTGATTTGAGATAATCCAAAGAGTAAGGCTATTGTTTCAATTTAGGATGATAAAAGTCATGAAGGAATTTCATAATAAAGTTGTAAGCTTTATAGCCGACCGTTTCCAGTGGAGAAACTGGACTATGGTATAACTTGATTGCCAAGATATTGCGTACAGGAAAAGGTTAGTGATGAAATGGGTGATATTTCTTGAATAAGGGTGCACAGAGTGACTAGGCAGTAGGATGAAAGCCCTGGGATTTGATTCCTGTATTCACAGGATCTCCTATAGGCCCTCATTCAGCCCAACAAGCAGTGCTTATTAGGCTAAGAGATAACAGGGTAAATTTTTACTTATGGACATTAATTGCTTTCAACATAAAATATAGGTTTTTCTGTTGTATTATGATGTGATATGAATGATTTTGAGGTTTATTTCCATCGCAAATGATACTTATCCTTCCACCACCCCTCCTCTTATAGATAACAATCTGGGGGAACCTCCTTGGGAAGCGGGGTTTTGGGGGGAGGCAAAGCAGGTAAAAACAGGGCAAAATGGAGAAAAAAACCTAAATACAACACTCAAACATAAAAATGGACCTATCCCTATAGCACTTACAGATTCGCGGGCCCCACTCGACCTCCGACCGAAATCGGTGGAAGAACAACAAAACCCATATGGCGGCGATACCAAAACAACAACAAACAAAGTAGGGAGCGACTACATATCCGTGACGATCGATTTGTGTGCTGTCAGTAAGGCCAATGCGGAACGGCGCTTCGCTTCTTAATCCGCATATTTAAGATTCTTGGCAAGCCCGACATGTTCTGGCAAGAGGTAATGTTGCGCTGCGCGCGCTTAGCCACAGGGGTTACAGTAAGGCTACTTACCGTGGCAGATGGATTTTGGGTGTCGCATCGCTTATGCAAACGTCCTTTCGTTCCTACAGAGCGATCACATCTAAAGGTGTTCCTGTTTGGAGTCGATCCGACAAATAGCTCCACAACACTCGCAGTTTTTTTGCTTTAGAATTAAATTTTGTCTTTGAGCATATTCAATCACAACTTCTTTACCACCACTAGACAAATAATGATAAAATTCACCGTAACCCACATTGCACTGCAAACAATCGGTAGGAAATCGAAGGTCTGTCAAAATTAATGTCAGAAGGGCCAGCCACTACTTCTGCCATACCTACAGGAAGACAAAATGCAGATTTTTGCTTCATTATTCGACGTATTTCAGTACAAACAAGGAATACCACTGGACCACTGGACAGGTAACTTTATTACTCCGCTGAAATGCTAGTGAAACTTAGTTTTTCGACTAAAGTCGTTCGTAATTGGTTATGAAACCCATGACGTCATAACGATGTCACACCTCTCAGCCAATAATGAGTAACTGGAAACTGCTTTTGTTTGCGTAAGAAAGTAAGTTAGAGGGCTCATTAAAAGTAAACATCACCGTAGAGGAAACACCTCTCCCGACTTAGGAAAAATTCGAGGTAAAAATTTAATATTTTCTTTTCTCTGTAAGTAGCATTAGCAACAAAAATGTATTGAGAAGAAGTGTTTTGTTATCACTTCCTTAACTTAGTAAACTAAGTTCAAATACGCTACATTATTAATGTCCATAAATAAAATAATACTGATAACAGTTTACGGTACGTTAGGCGGTGTTCTTCAGAATGTGTTCAGTAATTATGGAAATTATCTTTGCATTCCTAACAGCCGGATTGATTTCGATTGATAAAAACTACCATTGTTTTCCACCATGAACCATTTTATTTTGGGCATTCTTCAAAATTTGTCTGAAGTTTTTTTTTTTTTTTGTTTTTTTTTTTTCAGTTTTTGTCATCATATTTGCCAGACTAGAGTCATTAAGGTCTTGGTTATAATGGTTTTCTTGAAAAATGTTTTACGATGCGGTGGGGTCATATAATGAGTGCGATCCTCCTGGCATTATTATAAGTCTAGAATGAAGTGAAGTTTAAGGCAAAATTTTACTTTCTCTCTATGCCTATATAGTGTATTTTTAATGCATTGTACTACAGTACCATATCCATCGTAATGTCAACAAGTCGAATCTTAGACACTGAAGTAACGTAAAAAAATAATAACGATTGTCTTAGATTAGAGGCCCAAAATTTAAATGTTGAAAGTTTTAAAAGTCGCTGGTTTTTTTCAATACTAGATTTAAAATTCTGATTGAAAGTATTGCTAAACCTTAAAGCACCGGGTATAACGTATGAGCTTAACTTCTGAATTATTTGTATTTTTATTTATTGAAACACCTTGCAATCAGGAGTTTACGTTCAGTCAGTCATATGGTGTGGAAATTATTCTCCACTTCGTCGCTTGCTGTCAGTACGAGCGTGTCTTCGGTGGGCCCTATCAGACGTATAAAGACCTAAATGGTTCCCATTCAGTTTTTCACAATCAATGTAAGCTGTCATTGGCCAATCGTCGGCTAAAATGAGTAGCACTGGAGGCGAATATTAGGAAGAATTTGAATAGTCCGTAGGTGTCCTACTAGAACAGATTGTGTCATTCAAGAGACCACAAACCGCCCTCTCTCTCTCCTCTCTCTCTATCTCTCTCTCTCTCGCTCTCCTCTCTCTCTCTCTCTCTCTCATTACATGTTAAATAACTAAATTCAAGTGTAACCCTTAGTTACTTAGCATAAGGATGTTCATCAGTAATTTTCCATTTACAGATTTCCAGTCTTGAACCGGTTCCAGCAAAACCCACTAGCGGGTCCAGCAGCTTTGGAGTGAGATCGTCATACAGAGGTACAAGATCTAGAGAAGACCTAGGACAAGTAAGGAATCACATGACCTGCTTCGATTCGCTTTGTAGTCGCTGTTGTATCTATAATGGAATGAATGCAGTTGTCCTTAGCTGCTTTATAACTTCTTAACATCCTCGCGTCACACCTACCTGCTCTTATTTTACATGGTGCATGTTAAACATGTAAATAGACACACTAAATCAGACGTTTCCTCTACATTTTAACAGGTAAATGAAGTCTTTTTATTTTTTACATAAGCATATTTCTTAAAACGCCCTTCTTCAGTAAGGTAAATATTTCATCACGAATATATATTTTGTGTGCGGTAGGCGAGGCCTTAACGTCATTTCAGTTGTCCCCAAAAAGGATTTTCATTTCGAGCAAGCCCGAGTCTTCTAAGTCTGAACAACATGCTAATTCAGGTGCCACAATTTCCATCTCGTTACGTTGCGATGGTATTTTTCATTCATGAGTTTTTTGTTTGCATGGCGTCATTTCAGAATTTTTTTACTCTAAAAGATTACTTAAATGCATAAAAAATATAAAGCTACCAATAAGCGTGATGTTGTAATATAGTAATCTTTCTTACTCGCCAAAACTCGGTAAGTACTGATTTGAAATTCTATGGCTTCACCTGCAAAATAAATAAAAAAATATTGAGAAAATAACAATAAATAATATGTAAATACCGTAAAGAATTAACACACAATAACCATTTAATTCTCGTCTCCAGCATCGTTAAAAAAAAAAAAACTTTTCCTTGTATAATATATAAATGCTATAACTTTACTTAAAATTATAAGTAACGGAATAATAAACGAGTAAAATATATGCATAAAACTAAAACATTTATTCAAGAGATATAGACACGAACTACTTAATCCAATCTTCGACACGTGGCCTTGGCGTTACCTCTTAATTGGAAGTCGAGTACCATTCAAATAAGGACCTCATAAACATCACGATTTTTTTTGACTAATGGCCCAACGCTAGGGTACATAATTCCTGCCCAAAATTAAACAAAGGAAAACTTTCCTTTTTCGACGCTATGATTTATTATGAGGACTGATGTTAGCTTTAATTTGTTTTTTTTTCTAAAATAATAATAATAATAGAATAATAATAATAATAATAATAATAATAATAATAATAATAATAATAATAATAATAATAATAATAATAATAGATACCCTAATCCAGACTGTAAGGATTGTATCTGGGGACATCAGGATGGAGTTTGGAATAGAAAAATGCGCCTTAGTCAACATACAAAAAGGCAAAGTAACGAGAACTGAAGGGATAAAGCTACCAGATGGGGAGCAACATCAAACACATAGATGAGACAGGATACAAATACCTGGGAATAATGGAAGGAGGGGATATAAAACACCAAGAGATGAAGGATACGATCAGGAAAGAATATATGCAGAGGACTCAAGGCGATACTCAAGTCAAAACTCAACGCCGGAAGTATGATAAAAGCCATAAACACATGGGCAGTGCCAGTAATCAGATACAGTGCAGGAATAGTGGAATGGACGAAGGCAGAACTCCGCAGCATAGATCAGAAAACCAGGAAACATATGACAATACACAAAGCACTACACCCAAGAGCAAATACGAACAGACTATACATAACACGAAAGGAAGGAGGGAGAGGACTACTAACTATAGAGGACTGCGTCAACATCGAGAACAGAGCACTGGGGCAATATCTGAAAACCAGTGAAGAAGAGTGGCTAAAGAGTGCATGGGAAGAAGGACTAATAAAGTAGACGAAGACCCAGAGAAATATACAGAGACAGGAGAATGACAGACAGAACAGAGGACTGGCACAACAAACCAATGCAAGGGCAATACATGAGACAGACTAAAGAACTAGCCAGCGATGACACATGGCAATGGCTACATAGGGGGAGCTAATGAAGGAAACTGAAGGAATGATAACAGCGGCACAAGATCAGGCCCTAAGAACCAGATATATTCAAAGAACGATAGACGGAAATAACATCTCTCCCATATGTAGGAAGTGCAATACGAAAAATGAAACCATAAACCACATAGCAAGCGAATGCCCGGCACTTGCACAGAACCAGTACAAAAAGAGGCATGATTCAGTGGCAAAAGCCCTCCACTGGAGCCTGTGCAAGAAACATCAGCTACCTTGCAGTAACAAGTGGTACGAGCACCAACCTGAGGGAGTGATAGAAAACGATCACGCAAAGATCCTCTGGGACTATGGTATCAGAACAGATAGGGTGATACGTGCAAATAGACCAGACGTGACGTTGATTGACAAAGTCAAGAAGAAAGTATCACTCATTGATGTCGCAATACCATGGGACACCAGAGTTGAAGAGAAAGAGAGGGAAAAAAATGTATAAGTATCAAGATCTGAAAATAGAAATAAGAAGGATATGGGATATGCCAGTGGAAATCGTACCCATAATCATAGGAGCACTAGGCACGATCCCAAGATCCCTGAAAAGGAATCTAGAAAAACTAGAGGCTGAAGTAGCTCCAGGACTCATGCAGAAGATGTGATCCTAGAAACGGCACACACAGTAAGAAAAGTGATGGACTCCTAAGGAGGCAGGATGCAACCCGGAACCCCACACTATAAATACCACCCAGTCGAATTGGAGGACTGTGATAGAGCAAAAAAAAAAAATAATAATAATAATAATAATAACATATATAAATAAATATATGAATAAATAAAAACCTTCGCATTTCGTTAATGTATAGTTATCACTATTTTTTTTTTTTTTTTTTTTTTTGCAGCTATGCCATTATTTCATATTTGAAATTTACCTGTGCGTTTACCAGAAAAATAAAAACAAAGAAAACCTACCAAGTGAATGAGTTTTGGTGTTATGTTTTGGTCTGAAAAAACAAAGGATTATAAACAAGAAATCATCAGTGAAACAAAGAGTCATTATGTGCACTTTCAGATAATCCTTTTCTAGTGTTTATAATTAGAGTCTTGGCTTCCACTTTCACGATATTTTAACCTCATCACGACACCTGCTTCGTTTCATCTTCCTTCCTACTTGAAATTTTCACCCTATTTAATATCCATTTCATGGTAAATATTCGTTACATCAAAAGTAAATCTTACGTATTATCAAAAGACTGTCTTCGGGCAGTTATTAACAACCAAAATTAAAGCATAATGATTCTCATGCAATTAGAAATACGAGCGAAATACGCGAACATATTGGAGTACTTCTCAAATTGCATGAAGCTGGGTAATATTTTGCTGTCAAAATATCGCTGTTTTGGCGCGATAAAACGGAGGCCGGCTGAAGATGGTCTTATATTTTTAATTTCTTCTCCCAGAATGAGCATTTGATTCACGCAAGTGACAGTGAATTTCCTCCATATAGATCTGTTCACCTTTTACCTCTCATTTATTGGCTATAAATATTCAGCTGCTAAAGGAATGGAGGGTAAGAGTTGAAATGAATTCATCTTTACTACTCTGAAGCTTCCTGGTCAAGTCATTTCATCTAACAAATCTTTTGTCGCATAGTATTTGGACGTTATGTGCATGTTTCAATAACTGCAGGACTATACATATACAAAGCTTTACTTCGGATATAAATTTTCCGTAGGCTTTCATGCTTGGACGGCCCAAGACTGTGTGAGTTATTTAGGTTATATAAATTTAGAAGGAAGGTTTCTGAAAATATGTATGATGATTATATATATATATATATATATATATATATATATATATATATATATATATATATATATATATATATATATATATATATATATATATATATATATATATATATATATATATATATATATATATATATATATATATATATATATATATATATATATATATATATATATATATATATATATATATATATATATATATATATATATATATATGTATAGTACTGGTAATCTTCTTAGGCACGAAGATATAGTAATTCAGTTTGTTCCACATAGGAAAATGAAAAAAGGTATATCTCAGAAAATGCCAAACAGTTTCGTCCTCCAATGGACCTCTTCTTGGAGCGTTTATTAATAAACGCTCCAAGAAGAGGTCCATTGGAGGACGAAACTGTTGGGCATTTTCTGAGATATACCTTTTTTCATTTTCCTATGTGGAATACAATCGAATATATATGTATATATATATATATATATATATATATATATATAGATATATATATACTTATTATATATATATATATATATATATATATATATATATATAACATCCTATATATATTTATATATATATATATATATATACTATATACTATATATATATATATATATATATATATATATATATAATTATCTATTTATATTTCTATTTCTATATATAATTGAACCAGGTCATAAAAGCTGCACGTGTCAAATCATATTTCGCCATAAAAACTTTACACGGCAAAGTGTAAAGTTTTTACACTTTGCAAAATTACGGTGAGGTAATGAACACATAAGAGGATTTATGGACAGCGCTCCATAACGCCGTGTGATGGAAAACGTTGCAGGAAATGATTTTATGAATTCCTCTTTTTCCTCGGACGCCGCAGAAGATGATTTTGTCTGCATTTGGAGGAGATTGTTTCCGTTCGCTAAATAGTAGTGTTTTTTTTATTCCTGTGAAAACTAGAAATTCCGTGAGATTCTTGTTACTGGGGCTTCTGCAACTGATGGGGTTGGGGATCTTGTAATAGTATTTCGTATGTTTTATTTATCTATTTTATAGTTTCATTTTTTTTAATCTTCCTGTTGCAACATTAGAAAATTTTTCCTTTGCAGTCATTTGGGAAGAGGATCACGTAGATTTCGACACCCAAAATATTTTTTGAAACTTATTGAAATAATCGTCAGGAAGTTATACTTCATGATAGAGTAAAAGTTCAAAGAAACGCAACATTATCACGGAAGATACCATCTGAACACTTCTATAAATTTCCCTCAGCATATAAAAATTTTTGGTCATATGGTGCCCATATTATACAAGAGATTTGACTAAGTTCTGATTTATTTGAGCATTCGTAAAAATTTTGCTGCCTAGTATTTTCCCCTGATAAGATATACTAACCTATAAAATGCAGAATACTGAATGTTAGTTTCAATGAATATCTCCCTTTTGCTATACCACTTGGCGTCTGGCCAACATAGATATAAAATGTTTGGTCGTGGGAACAGCAATTGATGCTAACAAAGAAATGTCAGAGAACGTCGGTGCTTAACACTCCCCACTACCCCCCAAAAACCAAACACCGATATTTGAACATCCCTGGGGCACGGAGCCGAAACTAGCTATCTCTGAAGGAACTATTTAATGTAATCGTTTACAGAAGCACCTTCCGGAGGCCCCTCATTCCGAAGGGGAAAGATATTACTGTATATATATATATATATATATATATAAAATATATATATATATATATATATATATATATATATATATATATATATATATATATATATATATTATATATATATATATGCATATGTATGTATGTATGTATGTATGTATATTATTATATGCATTCGGGTTCTAGGTCTATGAAGATGAGGTTTCCGAAATGATTTGGGAAATCATTGCTTATATATCATATATATATATATAATATATATTACTATATATAATATAATATATCTATAATATATTATTAATATATATATATATATATATTAATATTAACATACATAACTTTACATACATACATTACATACATAACATACATACTACTACATATACAATACCATACATACACTACATATATTTACAAACACATATATGCATGAGTGTACGTTTATTAGTGTACGCACGTTTGGGCATGTGTCCGTGTTTCTCTGTTTATTTACTCTTACAAAGCTCATGCTGGCTCTTCTAGGAAATTCCATTATAACACAAAGAAAGGGCAAAAGAAGCATTAGTTTCATTCCAAAGGTAATGTTTAAGAATTCTTAGAATTCCTGGAGGAATATTAATTACGCGAGAGACCTTTTTCTTTATGTGCTGTAACCTTTTTTTACAGTATTTGTGTTAATTGTTAAAGGTTATGGTCACATGACATTTGCATTACTCCCTGGTAAAGATATTCTCTCTCTCTCTCTCTCTCTCTCTCTCTCTCTCTCTCTCTCTCTCTCTCTCTCTCTCTCTCTCTCACACACACTTCTTACTTGAGAAAGTTTGTATAAGTGCTTTGTTTATAGTTTCTCATGTAACATTATCATCATTCCTTAGTAAAGATTCCTACGATTTCAAAAAAAGAACAGAATAACGCTTTAATAAATGCGTAATATTTTATAGGTGTACTTAATTTTCGTGTTAAACTTTCATCATTGAGATATTTTAGTAAGCCTTTCAGTGAATTCGTTAGAGATAGCAAAAACTTAAATCTTCAGTTTGTGTCTGAGCAGCCCACAAATCTGAATAGTGACATTAATTCACTTAATTACTATATCTTTAGTTTTTTAAGGAACCAAGTAAATCTTAAGTTTTCAGTATTTTACAAATGATTTAACGAACATCTTTATTACAGATGTCCAGTGCGTACCGCCACTTGTTTATATTCGACTATGGGACGATAGACAGAAAATTGGTCCTCCCTGGATTGCCACGGCGTATTTTTAGAAACGTATAATCTCCCAGAGTCCTGAACGTTTCGATAAGGCTATATGATCCAGGTGAGATCCTCTCAGATGAGATTTTTATGGCATATAAGACCTGCTTAGCTACGGTAATGTTTTCCTAACGGACATTTTGCAGCGCACTTTCTAAGGTTATTACATTTTCGGAATTTTGGATTGCCTATGTCAAAGATAATTTAGATCCCTCCCAAACCAAAAATTCTTTTAGATATTAACACTGGTGGCTCTGATAAACTGAATACTTGCCGAGTTACGTTATAGTTTCTTTGCGAAGCTTTCGTAAACTTATGCATAAACTACATAAGTAATCTTACCTTAATTAACCTTTTTTTGATCTAATATGTAGGGAAAATATTAATTTTTTACGTTTTTTTAATTGTAATAGATTAAAAATAACAGAGAGAGATAGAGAGAGGAGAGAGAGAGAGAGAGAGAGAGAGAGAGAGAAACTGCAACTCCGTCACTATACATATAATTTTATTTGACTG
The DNA here is from genome assembly GCF_015104395.2 of Macrobrachium nipponense. Taxonomy (NCBI): domain Eukaryota; kingdom Metazoa; phylum Arthropoda; class Malacostraca; order Decapoda; family Palaemonidae; genus Macrobrachium; species Macrobrachium nipponense. The sequence goes on from NC_061093.1 coordinate 35,747,295, forward strand.
TAACGATGAACTACGTACTTTTTTTTGTTCTTTTACAAACTCGTGATATTTACCAAGATCAAATTTACGATACATCGTAAGGTGAGGGGTGGTAGGGGAAAAAAAAAAAATAAAAAAATAAAAAGAGCCAAGAACTCAGCCAGAATATAGACGTCTTGGCCACGTTGCCTCAGTAATTCCCTGTCTGCAGTTCTTCTCCCACAAACCAGGAGCAGATTTTCGGAATTCATGATTCTCATGAGGAAGAAGAAAAGTTGGACAAATATCCCAAAAGTTGGGTGAATAATTACTGACAAATATTTCTGAGGAAAAAGTTCCTCCCTCTGTCGGTGCAATAGAGACATCAGCCTGGCGGCAGATGGATTTCCTTTATTCCAGTTTTGCTGTAAAACTTTGCATTGTTGAATACCAAAGTTAGCAGAACAAGACTTCCTTTATAGTTGTCTTTGTGACTTGTAATGTCATGGCTTTATGGTTTTTTAACCTTCTTTGTTTTAGTTTAGCGGTAATATTATAAACTGCGATTTATTACGAAGCTCTTTCATTCATATATCAACACAATTTTCGATCTTTTTATCAACTTCTTGCCCGCATTCATGAATTTTTTTGCTTCTGTTTCTATATGTTTGCATAAGTTTCCCTTCTCACCTTTTTATCTTCGCAAAAGGTTAGATAGGTCACGAAGGTCCATGCACTTCAAGACTATACTTCAAGGTCAATAGTTTGCACTTTAAATGCGTCAAATACCATTTCTTATTCAATACTATATTCGTTCTCCTGTGCTACGTGACTGATTCGTAGTTTTTTTTTTTTTTTTTTTTTTGTTTTTTTTTTTTTTTTTTTTTTTTTTTTTTTTTTTTTTTTACGGTTTTATGATTCATTCATTTAATTCAGCATAACTTAACTCTGCAGTTATTAATAGTGCATGATGGTAAACAAATACTATGCAAATAGTCCAGTAATCGAAATATATAAACTGTATAAAATAAATAAAAAATTCAGATTGAATGACGTATATTTTGCTCAAGCATGAAGATGCTGCTACTCGCCAAAAATTTTATATGATTTTTTTTCATTTAAATTTATAGAATCAGTGACCATTCAGGTAACTGATCCATTTGTATGATAGTGTTCGCAAACACTGCTGTCGTTTATATTTAAACGCTATATACGAGGGGTATATTTCATTGAGGTTACAAAACGCATTTCATTGTGGGAATATTATGCTCTTACATACTTGATGATAAATTTAGTGATATTTTGATTGCCATTAATTAACCCGTATTTAATGAAGAAAAGATATAATGCTTGGCGTGTTTTTGGCTGAAAATTTAGGCATTCCTTAAATTTCTGATATTCTGATTTTGTGTGAAATGAAGTAAATTTTGGCAAGAAAGTAAAAAAATGGAATAAAGGGAAGATATATATGATAATTTTGATAAAACAATACCTGAAGGAGAGACAAGAAAACCACGTAGAATTTTCTTGCGGGGAAAAAAAATAGCAGCTTGACCACAAAACGAAAATTTCTTGAACATCATCTGCCTCGTCTTTCCCCCAAAAGCAGAACTGCATAATAATGCTTTAAAAGACAATCTAAAGACCCTTTCATGCTTTCATGTCGAAAAGCATTAAAATAGTTGGAATTGCGTTTTCCGCTGAGCGGAAACATTTAGACGTCTCTCTCTCTCTCTCTCTCTCTCTCTCTCTCTCTCTCTCTCTCTCTCTCTCTCTCTCTCTCTGCGTTTGTGCAAACTATCATATTTAGATATTTTGCTCATTTTCAATTCTTCTATTTTTCATAATAAGAACATTTTTACCTTAGAAAAAACGTTAACATATTAAATATCTGAGCATTTTACTATGAAAGACGTTGCCATTTCTCGAACTTTAAACAAGTCAAAGAATTGCATTACATAACATGTGCATTGTATTCTCGGCTTCCAATAAAACAGCAAATTATCGTACAATTATTCTAATGATCCTTAGTAAAGATATTAAATGTCAAAAAAGATGGAAAAATGAAAACATTAGATTTATTATAACTGAAATTTTGACATGAGAGGATAAATTGAATGGTCATGGTATTTCTTTGATGTATTTATAAAACAAACCTTTTCTTTCTTATAATTCGCTGTTTCTAGTAAATTAATTACATTGAGGAAAATTATACTAAGTAACGATAGAAAATAAAAAAATAAATGTATATATTTGCATATTAGATTTTTCTTTCATTTGTAAAGCTACATAGTAAAATAGAATGAGTCGCTACAATTAAAATATTCCAAGTGCAAAGCTAATTAAGCTCTCTGAAATTCTAAAGTAAATGAGGACGCAGGTGTCTAGTTATGCTAATTAAGCATTCAGCGTATCATTAACGAATTACTATTTACATATTTTATGAAAGGTAACTGAGCGAGATGATTTTCAAAAATGTCACTGATAACATATCGAAATCCCACAGAGGACAATCACACTCACTTACATTTACAAAGGAAGGAATGGATTTTAATAAACACCTTAAACTAAGTATACCATTAATGAATAAAATACCTGGCTCAGAATATTTTGCCTAAATTTATATCTGGCTAACATGAGGAATCAGTTTTTTTTCTAAAGAAGACGAAAAGTGTGCAGAGAAATAATAATGTAATAAATTCTACAAAGTGGAAACGCTCAACTAGTCAACTAGGGGCATAATTTTCTTAGACTATCAGTTACAAGCTACAAGAGCGCACTAAAATGTCGCCTCCTTTGAAATCAAGCTTTCTTGAACGATCTTTGTTTTGGTACTGACGATCAGCGACTAACTCCAGTGGATGACAAGATTTCATGAATATCTCGTTGGGAATAAAAATGAGGTTGATATTTTCACTTAGCTGTCCTAGAAAACTCCTGCGGCCGAACGTGATTAGATTTTATATTAAGATTTTCCTTTACAGTATGTCTACCAGTTTCAGAGAAACGAGGAACTTAGGACTTTTTCTTCCTCGCTCAAGCTTTCCCTCTACGAAAGTCTTAATCTACTTAACTGATGTTTACAAAAGCCCCTGGTAAGTTGTAACCTGCTTAACTGATGTTTACACATCCCCTGAAATACTTAATAACAGAGCATGAGATTTTTTTTCCTTAAAGGCACAAAGTAGGTTTTCAGTTTATAGGGAAATGTTATCCAAGACCCGCCCCAAAGTTCTTCGTTTAGAAAATCTGTTCCTAATGAATAAAAAAAAATATATCAAAAAGGGGATCACATTCTTAGATGTTCATTACAGATGAAACCGAATGGATACAAATACGAACAAAATGATAGAATGGATAATGAGCGTTCATTCGTTTTCAGTTAATAGCAGTGGTTCTTTCACTATAATTCACTTAGAGAATATTGAGATATTGCTTTGTAGCTTAACTACGATAGGCCAGACCAAGAAAAAACAAGCCAATAAAAACAATAAAAAACAATAAAGACCCACTGCATCCTATGGACATTAGATATTTATTACTATGGCTTTTAACTTAGCATTCCAAGCACAAGACTTCTTAAATACAGCATTATTAAATATGTCACTGTTATCGACTGGTTGAATCAGCAGTTATTCTTCTGACAAGTAATTTAATAAGTAGCTTACAACATTTGCTTAACACCAAATCTATACTTCCATTTTTTAAGATTTTTATAAGAGAGAAACGATATTCTTAATTCCACTAACAGGGTCAAACAATTAGGTGCTAGACAGCCGTGAGCAACTTCTCGTTATTGTCAACCATAACATTTCGTCTCCTCTCTCCTCTTTAATAACCGTATACCCTAGGTATCACAAAACTCTATGAAGAGCAAACCTTTTCCATTCTCCTAAATGTGAAGATTCCGTCGGCACTGTAAATATCCTTTTCAGTGGCGTTGTAACTTGGCCATTATCCTCGACGCCGATTCCCCTCTCCAGTTCAGAATGCCTTTCAGTGGGATTCTTCAAAGGCTTTTCTTTCTTTCTTTTTTTTTTACCTTTCAGCTTCCATTTCTGTTGGTCCGCAAATCCTCTCCTCGTTTGTTATCTTGGCTGTTCCTTTGTTTACCTATGGGAGCTTAAATCTTCTTTTCAAACAGATTATAAGGGGGAAGGAACCATCTTGAATAAGTGCCTCTAGTTCCATTTGACGATGTTTAACTGTATTTTGATTTATACATGAGTTTTTATTTTTTCTACGAAGACTCACACCAAAGAAAATCAAGAAAAGAGACATTACTCAAATACAACTGCGGTTTCTGGGCTGGTACCACTACAGTGGCTAGATAAATAAGACGAGAGACCTAACCTATACCTCTAGCGAAGATTTTTGCCACCTGTCCTTCTTCTTTTCATTGTTTTGTTTTAAACCATTTTCTATTTATTACAGATTCTCTTGTATCAATCTAGTTTTTCTAAATGACCTATCTTCACTTTCTATACTTTTTTATGTTTTACTCCACTCTAATATAAGTTGTACACTTGTATCATAAGAAAGAATTAAAATTAAATTGGCTCAGTGATATCGTCTATTGATAATTTCCGTCAATTACCGAAAAACATTTTGTTGGGGGATATCTCTCTTGCATATCGGCGAAGCGTATCGACGCCCAAAATGAATATCACTCGCCCTGTTGACGGAAGTGCCGGAAATGCTATAAGGCCTCTGGAGACCATTGACAAGGAAATCATCGGAATCCCTACATATGTAGAACGGGATCGTA
>NC_061093.1:35757020-35767020 GCF_015104395.2 Macrobrachium nipponense
CTTTGAAAGCGCAAGCCTTCACGCCAGTCGCGAAAGCCCACCAACCGAGCCATTCAATCACTTTCCCTGAAAGGCTTCGTTGATTATGATAATGGGGTTCATTTTAGTCCCCATTACTCTCACGTCACGCAATCTTTAATGGGAGTTTTTCTTTCGCTTTTCTCCAGCCTTAGTTACCCATTATCGTTCCCTAAATCTTTAACTGACGATTGTCTATGCGGCAGCTCCCAAGTAAGAGACTTTCCATTTGTGTGTTAAGTACCCTCAATTTAGCTAATTGGAACGTCCGAAAAGCTTTCCAAGAGCCTAATTAACCAATCCACATGACATCAACCTGAAGGAGATTATAGTTATTCACTTCAAGCGCGTATTATCAGTACATTTCGTACTGCGGTCCATCGCATAAATCCAGTTTTGGAAATTGGTGTGGTTTCAAAATGACCCGTGCGTCCTAATTTTGATGTTATATACGAGAATCAAGGAAGGTTGCCCTATAATATTTTCAATTTCTTATTAGACTCAGAATAAGATGTTAAGAACTTTGTTATCTAATTCATAAAAATGGCAATATGTGTGATGATATTGTTTTAACAAGACGATAGATGACCGCAGGACTATATATAAAAGTAATATTTTAAAGTGAACTGAAATTTTACTTCTCAGTTCATATCCGATAATTTTTGTTGCATAATGACTATACCAAAATTATTCATACATACCGCCTTTTTGCAATTTAGTGTATCATATATTGTTCGACTCATAGATTATTTGAAGAGATGATGGCGTTAGTTTGGTATTATCCTAATGTGTTTGTCAAACAGGAATAAGAGAAAGGTACGTTTTGTGTAAAGAGAGTTAATGGGAAAATATGACTAACGGATTTACAGTATCTTACCTGAAATTCTATATCTGTATGTCTTCATTTTCTTAACGCAGTCAAATAAAACATTAATAAGATATCATATTAATTAAAAACTTTGCGGGAGACGAATTGAGATATGATCTACGAAGAAAAAACGAATGACCTACATTCTGATTGTTGCAAAAAAAAAAAAAAAAACAAAAAAAAAAAAAAATTCTCCGACATAAAGATACAAAATGATAGTTGGAAATATGAAGCACAAGGAAAGTATGAAATAGTTTGCAAATGGCAAAAAGCTGGTTGCAAAATTTCCGGCAAAAATTGCACGGACAAGAAGTTTTGTTTTGGCGACATGAAAATACATCAAATGTCGTATGGTGGTTTATCTTCTTTGTCACGAAAGTTCTTTTGCATTTTTGTTGGAAAGCAACATGACCAAGACATTTTTCTAATTTTAATTTATTTCTTTATTTATTTTTGGAATTATAGCTCAGCTGTCCATTTCATTTTCTGTTCCTTTCGTTTTGCCATTTTTCATTCAAGTGAAATATCTACATTCACTTCTAAGTGTCGTCGGAGAACAGGCACTCTTTCGATATCCAGGATCCCTGTTGCAGTATATATATATATATATATAATATCTATATAATAGTATAATATAATATATTATATATAGATATATTATATAGATATTACTATATATACTATATAGTCATGCCATAGTATATAATATATATACATTGACACATTATACATATATATTATACATATACATATACATATACAATATACATATACATTATACATATAACATCTATATATATATATACTATATATATATATATATATATATATAATATATATATATATATAATATATATATAATATATATATATTATATATATGTAAGGCCTAGGGGTTTGATTAATAATAATGCGTTCTCTGTTGACCTATGGAATGTGGAGAACAGTGCAGAGGTGACGACCTGAGAGTAGCTGATGAATGAGTTTCTGGGGATGGCGTGAGATAAAAGTGCTTAGTTCAACGAGTCAATGTACGACAGTTTATGAACTCTTCTCAAAGTGCCTTTGGGAAACTGGATGCAGCTAGAACCGCGAGGCGCTATCGAACTGTGTGTTCGTACGTGCGTGTGCGCCTCTTTCTGTTAAATAGGTTCATACACAAGCCTATGGAGGGATTTTGACAGAGGGCTTCAAGTCACAGGCAAAGATGCCGTGGCATTCGCCGGGGGAGCTTTTTATTAACGTGTTTAGTGTCCGGCTGTCTGGTAAGTGTTCAAGTGCTTTAGCCAAAGGGATGGCTTGTTTGATATCTTGTAAGATGTTCCATTTTATTAACTTTGTCTTTGAACTTGTGTACTTACCGTTGTTGTTCTGTTATCTTGAAACAGACGGATCTGGAATATCGGGGGACAAAGAGTTCCCAGTGGGGTGTAGACTTGTTTTGGTAACTTGACATTGTACTGTTTTTTGAGTTAGTCTGTAAGACTGGATTACTTGATTGATTGTTTTATTATTCTTGTTAATAAACGTTAATGTTATGATGCAACTCTCTCATTTTTCATTACCTGTTAGAACGGAGAGAAAGAGGTGGAGAGAGAGAGAGAGAGAGAGAGAGAGAGAGGGATCTGGATTCCTTGAGAGAGAGAGAGAGAGAGAGAGAGAGAGAGAGAGAGATAGGTTGTGTGTGTAATGGAGTAATGGGGTCTGCCTTCCGTTCGTGTCCACGCTTACCTTATGAATACTGGGGGTTCTTCCAATGTTACAGTGTGGCAGACGGTTAAGAGGGGATATAAAAGTGTTCTTTCTTTTCTATACCTAGGAACGCCAATGTAGAGATGGGTGGCCAGTTAGAAAATAAAAGGGTTATGGCTTAGCGATAGTTTTTGAACGACAAAGCCTTGGTGGGATTGTGGAAAATCGTTAAACTGTTAGTTTACAGTTACTTAGTGAGAAAAATGGAAAAATATCTGTCCTGTTAACTGTGCTAAAGGGAGGGGGAAGGGATTTTTATGGGACTCAGCATTTTTCCCCAGGGAGTCAGCCTAGAAGCAGTGAGCGCACCCATATGACTTTTGCTTGTGCCATGACGAGTGTATTCCGAGATACCCGTGCGGGTGTTGTGTGTTTAATGCATATATCAGTCCTGCCGAGTTTTACGAGAATTTCGATTCTTTTTTTTGTCCCATTATGGAGTGGTGAGTATTAAAAACTATTGTTTATCAAAGAGTGAGGGATTGCTGGAGGTTCCTTGGAGAGAGAGAGAGAGAGAGAGAGAGATAGGTTGTGTGTGTAATGGAGTAATGGGGTCTGCCTTCCGTTTCGTGTCCACGCTTTACCTTATGAATACTGGGGGTTCTTCCCCCATGTTTTAAATATAATATTATATATATATATATATATATATACTTTATATATATATATATATATATATATATAAATATACATATATATATATATATATATATATATATATATATGTATATATACATATAATATATATTGTGTTTGTCCACGATGATTGATATTTTTTTTGTTACATGTGACGATCATTCACTTACGTCACATGACTAAGAGGAAAAACTTTTATCTTTACCATTTTACATCTAAACCGGAATCTATATGAATTATAAACAGGATTTTCAAAATTTTCTCTGGTTTCAGAGGCTCAGGAACTTAGAGATTTATATTCTTCTCTTTTTATTTTTTTGAGTAAAATGTATATCAAGGTAAAATTGTTATCCCAGCACATTCTGATACAATGTCGTTGACTCCTCATCCTTGCAGTCTGATTGCTAATTTAGGTTGACTACGACAGCCGTTCAATAAACAACCTCTCCCCAGACGGTTGTTAACTTGAAAGTGGATTACTGTGTAATGTTCCCCGGTGTGTTTTGTCTTTCTTATTTATACCATGAAGAGATGAGAGTATTATGTTGAGGAGGACGTTGTTCCCTCTTCCGAGTGGGGAATTTTGAAGAAGGTAACACCTGTTAAAAGAAAATATCACTGGTTTCCTTCGCAAATGACTCTCGGTGTATATAAAGTTCTTCATGTACATACTGGGGAAAGAAGCTGTGTTTTTTGTTTCATGTTCTTTGTATAAGAATTTTCTTAAGAATCATGCTAGAAGTAAATGGATTCTTGATGTTGTCTGCTGAGCGCTTTGTAAACTAATGACACTAAAAGGTATTTTCTCTTTTTATGCCAAGTTCCATAACCGCCGTCTTTTCAGTTTCTATCAAAAAAATAATTGTGGTTCCCATGCCCGCTCAGATAGAGTATATAATCCAGATAACTGGACTTAATATTGATTTTTTTAATCTGATGCAATTCGTCGTATTGGTAACCTTCCTGAAATAAATAACAGTATTGGAAATACTTCAGAATGCCTAGGAATACAACGTTGGACCAGTCCATCACCTCTGTGTTGTGGACTTTACTACTCAGGAGAACTATTCATCTAAAGTGAGCTACGTGTTCAGTTAAGCATCAAATATCACAGGAAAAGAGTTTTTTTTTCAGTGTATGTTTTCAAGCTTCGGTGCCTTCATTTTGTCATAAATTTCCCACATTACGGAGTTATTCACAGCGACGTAACGTCAGCTGGAAATAGGACCGTAAGTCAGCCAATCAAAGAGTCGGCTCCTCCTCATTTGTTTGAAAAGGAATATCTAAGACGGTTCTCACTGGTCCAAAGGCAGCCAGATTTTCGGAAGGAAGACAGGAAAATCAGTGCAGTGCTGACGTGTCGTGACAGTGGGTCGTCCTTTGGACCCTCAGCTATATTTGTGGGATTTCTCTGCATCTTCTGGTGGTTGTTGTGGAAAAGTACGTTTGGTTGTGATTTGAGATAATCCAAAGAGTAAGGCTATTGTTTCAATTTAGGATGATAAAAGTCATGAAGGAATTTCATAATAAAGTTGTAAGCTTTATAGCCGACCGTTTCCAGTGGAGAAACTGGACTATGGTATAACTTGATTGCCAAGATATTGCGTACAGGAAAAGGTTAGTGATGAAATGGGTGATATTTCTTGAATAAGGGTGCACAGAGTGACTAGGCAGTAGGATGAAAGCCCTGAGATTTGATTCATGTCATCACAGGATCTCCTATAGGCCGTCATTTAGCCCAACAAGCAGTGCTTATTAGGCTAAGAGATAACAGTTTACGGTACGTTAGGCGGTGTTCTTCAGAATGTGTTCAGTAATTATGGAAATTAACTTTGCATTCCTAACAGCCGGATTTCGATTGATAAAAACTACCATTGTTTTCCAGTAACCATTTTATTTTGGGCATTCTTTAAGAATTTGTGTGAAGTTTTTTTTTAAAAAGTTTTTTGTCATCATATTTGCCAGACTGGAGTCATTAAGGTCTGGGTTATAATGGTTTTCTTGAAAAATGTTTTACGATGCGGTGGGGTCAATATAATGAGTGGGATCCTCCTGGCATTATTATAAGATTCCCCAAGAGGGAGAACTAAACCATTCCCTTAGTTTCCCATGATGGATATTTTTGACATATAAAGGTGAAAAATGTTCTCGTTTCAATAACACCGTCATTTGACATGTAAGTCATAAAAGTTAATCAAGGAAACTTGATGCAATACATTCACAGTTCACTAACATAGCCAGAGTACATGTTTATAATTAAAAGCCTATAAAAAATAATCAGTTTTTATGGTAGCAAACATTAATTGTTTACGTTTAGTTAAATCATAGCATCCTCCCCGCCACCCCGACTGAAATTTGTTCGGTGTTTTTTCTATAAACAATTATTGCATATTGAACTTGAAATATTTTCGTATTTTATCGCGTGTTTTGGACGTTTCTGATATTCGTTTCATTAGAAAATGAGTACTGGTAAAAAGGTAGTGGACCCCGCCCTTACATGCGACAATTCAGTGGTGGACTGCAGTGGGAAACTGGGGTTTTTGGGTGGGGAAAACACCAATGAGTGCATCATAAGGGTCTTAAACCCTCTGATAGGTCTCATCCAGATTAATTCAAGTTCACAGAATGTTTTCAAACAAATGATATGCTCCATGGTAAAGACCTGGGACTCTAGGTTAGGTTAGGTTACGTGTGGTTGGTTAGATCATTGCCAACGAAACGAACGTAAGAAACTTTCAAATCACACATTAAAACAGGAAAATTATATTATAAGTCTAGAATGAAGTAAAGTTTAAGGCAAAATTTTACATTCTCTCTATCCTATATAGTGTTTTTAGTTTTTAATGCATTGTACTACAGTACCATATCCATCGTAATGTCAACAAGTCGAATCTTAGACACTGAAGTAACGTAAAAAAACAACTACGATTGTCTTGCATTAGAGGTCCAAATTAAAATGTTGAAAGTTTTGTAAGTCGTTGGTTTTTTTCATACTAGATTTAAATTCTGATTGAAAGTGTTGCTAAATCTTAACGCACCGGGTCGTATGAGCTTAACCTCTGAACTATTTGTGTTTTATTTATTGAAACACCTTGCAATCAGGAGTTTACGTTCAAAGTCAGTCATATGGGTGTGAAAATTATTCTCCAGTTCGTCGCTTGCTGTCAGCACCGAGCGTGTCTTCGGTGGACCCTATCAGACGTATTAAAAGACCTAAATGGTTCTTGATTCGGTTTTTCAAAACAACAATTGTAAGCTGTCATTGGCCCTACGTCGGCTAAAATGAGTAGCGCTGGAGGAGAATATTAGGAAGAATTTGAATAGTCCTTGGGTGTCCGACTAGAACAGATTGTGTCATTCAAGAGATCACAAACCGCCCCCCCCCCCCCCCCCGCCCAAACCACCGCCGCACAACCCCCCCCCCCCCCCCCTCCCCCCCCCCTCTCTCTCTCTCTCTCCTCTCTCTACTCCCTCTCTCTCTCTCTCTCTCATTACATGTTAAATAACTAAATTCAAGTGTAACTCTTAGTTCCTTAGCATAAGGATGTTCTTCAGTTATTTTCCATTTACAGATTTCCAGTCTTGAACAGGTTCCAGCAAAACCCACTAGCGGGTTCCAGCAGCTTTGGAGTGAGATCGTCATACAGAAGTACAAGATCTAGAGAAGACCTAGACCAAGTAAAGAATCATATGACCTGCTTCGATTCGCTTTGTAGTCGCTGTTGTATCTATAATGGAATGAATGTAGTTGTTTCTTAGCTGCTTTATAACCTCTTAAACATCCTAGCGTCACACCTACCTGTTCTTTTACATAGCGCCATGTTAAACATGTAAATAGACACACTAAATCAGACGTTTCCTGAAAACGCCCTTCTTCCTTAACGTCATTTCAGTTGTCCCAAAATCAGTTGGTCCCAAAAAAAGGAATTTCATTTCGAGCAATGCCCTGGGTCTTCTTAGTTGAACAACATGCTAATTCAGGTGCCACAATTTCCATCTCGTTACGTTGCGATGGTATTTTCATTCATGAGTTTTTGTTTGCATGGTGTTATTTCAGAAATTTTTCACTCTAAAAGATTACTTTATTGCATAAAAAAATAGAAAGCTACCATAAGCTTGCTCTTGTAATATAGTAATCTTTTTTACTAGCCAAAACTCGGTAAGTACTAGTTTTAAGTACTATGGTTTCTGGAAAATAAAAAAAAATATATTGAGAAAATAACATCTTATGAAATATGCAAATACCGTATAGAATGAACACAACATACTTTTGCTTGTATAATATATAAATGCTATTGACAACTTACTTAGAATTAGAAGTAATGGAATATAAAACGAGTAAAATATATGCATCAAACTAAAATGTATTCAAGAGATATAGACACGAACTACTTAATCCAATCTTCGACACGTGGCCTTGGCGTTACCTCTTAATTGGAAGTCGAGTACCATTCAAACAAGGACCTCATAAACATCACAAAATTTTTTGACTAATGGCCTAACGCTGGGGTATATAATTCCTGCCCAAAATTACAAAAAGGAAAACTTTCCTTTTTCGACGCTACGATTTATTATCATGGCTGATGTTAGCTTTTATCTTTTTTTCTGAAATAATAATAATAATAATAATAATAATAAGTAATAATAATAATAATAATAATAATAATAATAAGAATAATAATAATAATCTGATTACTGGCACTGCCCATGTGTTTATGGCTTTTATCACGCCGGAAATATGATAAAAGCCATAAACACATGGGCCAGTGCCAGTAATCAGATACAGCGCAGGAATAGTGGAATGGACGAAGGCAGAACTCCGCAGCATAGATCAAGGAAAACCATTGAAAACAAATGACAATACACAAAGCACTACACCCAAGAGCAAATACGGACAGACTATACCTAACACGAAAGGAAGGAGGGAGAGGACTACTAAGTATAGAGGACTGCGTCAACATCGAAAACAGAGCACTGGGGCAATAAATCTGAAAACCAGTGAAGACGAGTGGCTAAAGAGTGCATGGGAAGAAGGACTAATAAAAGTAGACGAAGACCCAGAAATATACAGAGACAGGAGAAAGACAGAAAGAACAGAGGACTGGCACAACAAACCAATGCACGGACAATACATGAGACAGACTAAAGAACTAGCCAGCGATGACAATTGGCAATGGCTACAGAGGGGAGAGCTAAAGAAGGAAACTGAAGGAATGATAACAGCGCACAAGATCAGGCCCTAAGAACCAGATATGTTCAAAGTATGATAGACGGAAATAACATCTCTCCCATATGTAGGAAGTGCAATACGAAAAATGAAACCATAAACCACATAGCAAGTGAATGCCCGGCACTTGCACAGAACCAGTACAAAAAGAGGCATGATTCAGTGGCAAAAAGACTCCACTGGAGCCTGTGCAAGAAACATCAGCTACCTTGCAGTAATAAGTGGTTACGAGCACCAACCTGAAGGAGTGATAGAAAACGATCAGGCAAAGATCCTCTGGGACTATGGTATCAGAACGGATGGGAGGAAAAAAATGGATAAGTATCAAGATCTGAAAATAGAAATAAGAAGGATATGGGATATGCCAGTGGAAATCGTACCCATAATCATAGGAGCACTAGGCACGATCCCAGATCCCTGAAAAGGAATCTGGAAAAACTAGAGGCTGAAGTAGCTCCGGGCCTCATGCAGATGAGTGTGATCCTAGAAACGGCACACATAGTAAGAAAAGTGATGGACTCCTAAGGAGGCAGATGCAACCCGGAACCCCCACACTATAAATACCACCCAGTCGAATTGGAGGACTGTGATAGAGCAAAAAAAAAAAAATAAATAAAAAAAAACAAAAAAAATAAATAAATAAATAAATAAATATATGAATAAATAAAAACCTTCGCATTTCGTTATAGTATAGTGATCACTATTTTTTTTTTTTTTTTGCAGCTATGCCATTGTTTTCATATCTGAGATTTACCTGTGCGTTTTACCAGAAAATAAAAGCAAAGAAAACCTACCAAGTGAATGAGTTTTGGTGTTATATGTTGGTCTGAAAAACAAAAGATTATAAACAGAAATCATCAATGAAACTAAGGATCATTATTTGCACGTTCAGATAATCCTCTTCTAGTGTCTATAATTAGGGTCTTGGCTTCCACTTTTACGATATTTTAACCTCATCACGACACCTGCTTCGTTTCATCTGCCTTCCTACTTGAAATTTTCACCCTATTAATAGCCATTTCATGGTAAATATTCGTTACATCAAAAGCAAATCTTACGTTTTATCAAAAGACTTTGCCTTCGGGCAGTTATTAACAACCAAAAATTAAGGCATAATGATTCTCATGCGATTAAATATACGAGCGAAATACGCGGAACATTATGGAATACTTCGCAAATTGCCTGAAGCTGGGTACAATATTTCAGTGTCAAAATATCGCTATTTTGGCACGATAAAACGTAGCCCGGCTGAAGATGGTCTTATATTTAATCTCTTCTCCCAGAATGAGCATTTGATTCACGCAAGTGACTGTGAATTTCCTCCATAACGGATCGGTTCACCTTTTACCTCTCTTTTATCGACTATAAATTTACAGTTGGTAAGGGAATTCATCTTTATTACACTGAAGCTTCCTGGTCCGTCATTTTATCTAACAAATCTTTTGTCGCGTAGTATTTGGACGTTAGGTGCAAGTTTCAGCAACTGCAGGACTATACACA
>NC_061093.1:35769520-35792020 GCF_015104395.2 Macrobrachium nipponense
TTGTTTATAGTTTCTCATGTAACATTATCGCCATTGCCTTATTAACAAATAAAAACCTACGGTTTTCAAAAAAAAGAACAGAATAACGCTTTAATAGATTGCATAATCTTTTATAGGTGTACTTAATTTCATGTTAAACTTTTATCATCGAGATATTTAGTAAGCCATTCAGTGAATTCGTTAGATATAGCAAAAACTTTAATCGGCAGTCTGTGTCTGAGCAGCCCACAAATCTGAACAGTGACATTAATTCACTTAATTACTTAATTATTCTAAGGTTCATTGTGTCCCTTGTAATGACATTCATTTATCTAAAAGAACGGGCAGTGAATTTGGACCCAGCATATATACTTAGGGTTATAGAGAAGCAAGTAAATCTTAAGTTTTCAGTATTTTACAAATGATTTAACGAACACCCTCATTACAGATGTCCACTGCGTACCGCCACAAGTTTATATTTGACTATGGGACGATAGACAGATAATTGGTCCTCCCTGGATTTGCCACGGCGTAATTTTTCAGAAACGTATAATCTCCAGAGTCCTGAACGTTTCAATAAGGCTATTACATTTTCGGAATTTGGATTGCCAATGTCAAAGATAATTTAGATCTCTCCCAGACCAAAAATTCCTTTGGATATTAACACTACTGGCTCTGATAAACTGAATAATTGCCGAGTTACGTTATAGTTTCTTGCGAAGCTTTCGTAAACTTATGCACAAACTACATAAGTAATCTTACCTTAATTAACCTTTTTTGATAATATGTAAGGAAAATATTAATTTTCACGTTTTCTTAATTGTAATAGATTAAAAATAACAGAGAGAGAGAGAGAGAGAGAGAGAGAGAGAGAGAAAACTGCAACTTTTGGTGAAATTATAAAGCTTTGGGGCCGTCACTATACATATAATTTTATTTGACTGTAATGATGAACTACGTACTTTTTTTTTTCTTTTACAAATTCGTGATTTTTACAAAGATCAAATTTACGATAGATCTTAAGGTGAGAGGTGGTAGAAAAAAAAAAAAAAACTCATTTGGTATACAGGCGTCTTGGCCACGTTGCTAAGTAATTCCCTGTCTGCAGTTCTTCACCCACCCTCAAACCAGGAGCAGATTTTCGGAATTCATGATTCTCATGAGGGAAAGAAAAAAAAGTTGGCAAATATATCCCAAAAGTTGGGTGAATAATTTACTGTCAAATATTTCTGAGGAAAAAGTTCCTCCCTCCTGTCGGTGCAATAGAGACATCAGCCTGGCAGCAGATGGATTTCCTCTATTCCAGTTTTGCTGTAAAACTTTGCATTGTTGAGTACAAAGCCGAGCAAGACATGCTTAATCTTGTCTTTGTGACTTATTATGTCATGGTTTTATTTGTTTCTTAACCTTCTTTGCTTAGTTTAGCGGTAATATTATAAACTGCGATTTGTTACGAAGCTCTTTCATTCATATATCCACACAATTTTCGATCTTTTTGTCAATTTCTTGCCCGCATTCATTAATTTTTGCTTCTGTTTTCTAATTATGGGTTGCATAAGTTTCTCTTATCCACCTTCTATCTTCGCAAAAGGTAAGGCAGGTCACTTCAAGACTATACTTCAAGGTCATAGTTTGGATTTTAAATGCGTTAACATACCTGTTCAAATACCATTTCTTATCTAATACTATATTCGTTCTCCTGCGCTACGTGAATGAATCGTAGTGGTTTTTTTTTTTTTTTTTTTTTTTTTTTTTTTACTTATTTATGATTCATTCATTTAATTCAGCATAACTTAACTCTGCAGTTATTAATAGTGCATGATGGTAAACAAATACTATGCAAATAGTCCAGTAATCGAAATATATAAACTGTATAAAATAAATAAAAAATTCAGATTAAATGGCGTTATATTTGCTCAAGCATGAAGCATGCTTTACGCGCCAAAATTTATGTGTTTTTCATTTAAATTTATTTATAGAATCAGTGACCATTCAGGTAACATGATCCATTTGTA
This sequence comes from Macrobrachium nipponense, assembly GCF_015104395.2. NCBI lineage: Eukaryota > Metazoa > Arthropoda > Malacostraca > Decapoda > Palaemonidae > Macrobrachium > Macrobrachium nipponense. Next base: position 35,771,515 of record NC_061093.1, read on the forward strand.
TGATAGTGTTCGCAAACACTGCTGTCGTTTACATTTAAACGCTAGAGACGAGGTATTATATAACATTGAGGGTTACAAAACGCATTTCATTGTAGGAATATTATGCTCCTATATACTTGATGATAAATTTAGTGATATTTTGATTGCCATTAATTAACCCGAATTTAACTAAGAAAAAAATTAATGCTTGACGTGGTTTTGGCTGGAAATTTATGTAATCAACAGTTATTTAGGCATTTCTGATATTCTGATTCTGCGTAAAATGAAGTAATTATTGACAAAAAAGTAAAGAAACGGAATATAAGGAAGCTATGCATGATCATTTTGATAAAAACAATACTACAAAGGAAACTCAATACCTGAAGGAGAGACAAGAAAACCACGTAGGATTTTCTTGCGGGGGAAAAAAAGCAGCTTGACCACAAACGAAAATTTCTTGAACATTATCTGCCTCGTCTTTCCCCCAAAAGCAGAACTGCATAATGATGCTTTAAAAGACAATCTAAAGACCCTTTCATGTCGAAAAGCATTAAAATACGTTGGAATTGCGTTTTCCGCTGAGCGGAAACATTTAGACGTCTCTCTCTCTCTCTCTCTCTCTCTCTCTCTCTCTCTCGTCTCTCTCTGCAATATCTCTTCTCCTATCTCTCTCTCTTCTCTCATCTCTCTCTCTCCTCTCTCGCAAGCAAACTAATCATATTTAGATATCTTGCTCATTTTAAATTTTCATAATAAAAAAAAAAATATTTTACATTAGAAAGACGGTTGCCATTTCTCGAACTTTAAACAAGTCAAAGAATTGCATTACATAATATATGCATTGTATTCTCGGCTTCCAATAAAACATAAAAAATATCGTACAATTATTCCAATGTTCCTTAGTAAAGATATTAAATGTAAAAAAAAGATCGGAATACAATGGAAAACATTGAAAACATTACATAGATTAATAACCGTAATATTTACATGAGAGGATAAATTGAATGGTCGTGGTATTTCTTTAGATGTGATTTATAAAAGAAACAAAAAACAAACCTTTTTTCCATTTTATAAGTCGCTGTTTCCAAGTGAATGAATTACAACTGAGTGAAAATTATAACTAAGTAATGATAGAAAATAAAAAATAAATGCATATATTCGCATATTAGATTTTTCTTTCATTTGTAAAGCTGCATATTAAAAATAGAATGAGTTGCTACAATTAAAATATTCCAAGTGCAAAGCTAATTAAGTTTGAAATTCATAATGGTAAATGAGGAAGCAGGTGTCTAGTTATGCTAATTAAGCATTCAGTGTATCATTAACGAATTACTAATTACATATTTCTCATGAAAGGTAACTAAGACAAATGATTTTCAAAAAATGTCACTGATAACATATCGAAATCCGCAGAGGACAATCACACTCACTTACATTTACAAAGGAATGGATTATAATAAACACCTTAAAACTAAGTATACCATTAATGATTAAAATACCTGGCTCAGAATATTTTGCCTAAATTTATGTCTGGCTAACATGAGGAATCAGTTTTTTTTCCTAAAGAAGACGAAAAAGTGTCCAGAGAAATAATAATGTAATAAATTCTACAAAGTGGAAACGCTCACTAGTCAACTAGGGCATAATTTTCTTAGACTATCAGTTACAAGCTACAAGAGCGCACTAAAATATCGAATTATTTGAAATCATGCTTTCTTGAACGATCTTTGTTTTGGTACTGACGATCAGCGATTAACTCCAGAGGATGACAAGATTTCATGTATGTCTCCCTGGGGGAAAAAAAAAGAGGTTTATATTTTCACTTAGTTGTCTTGGAAAACTCCTGCGGCCGAACATGATTAGATTTTTATATTAAGATTTTCCTTCACAGTATATCTACCAGTTTCAGAGAAACGATGGGAACTTACGACTTTTTCTTCCTCGCCTAAGCTTTCCCTCTACGAAAGTCTTAATCTACTTAACTGATGTTTACAGAAGACCCAGGAAAGTTCTGATCTTCTTACCCGATGTTTACAAAACCCGTGGTAAGTTGTAACCTGCTTAACTGATGTTTCCACATTCCCTGAAATACTTAAGGGCGAAAGTCATCTTAATAACAGAGCATGAAATTTTTTTCCTTAAAGGCACAAAGTAGGTATTCAGTTTGGAGGGAAACGTTGTCCAAGTCCAGGCCCTAAGTTCTTCGTTTAGAAATTTTGTTCCTAATGAATAAAAAAATTTCAAAAAGGGAATCACATTCTAAGATGTTCATTACATATGAAACCGAATGGATATACACCGAACAAAATGATAGAATGGATAATGAGCGTTCATTTGTTTTCAGTTAATAGCAGTGGTTCTTTCACTGTAATTTACTTAGAGAATATTGAGATATTGCTTTGTAGCTTAACTACGATAGGCCAGACCAAGAAAAAACAAGCCAATAAAAACAATAAAAAACAATAAAGACCCACTGCATCCTATGGACATTAGATATTTATTACTATGGCTTTTAACTTAGCATTCCAAGCACAAGACTTCTTAAATAGAGCATTAATAAAAATGTCACTGTTATCGAATGGTTGAATCAGCAGTTAAATTCTTCTGACAAGTAATTTAATAAGTAACTGACAACATTTGCTTAACACCAAATCTATACTTCCATTTTAAGATTTTTTATAAGATTTTTATATGAGAGAAACGATGTTCTTTAATTTAATTTCCACTATCAGGGTCCAAGCAATTAGGCTGATAGACAGCCGAGCAACTTCTCGTTATTGTCAACCATAACATTTCGTCTCTCCTCTCTCCTCTTTAATCCGTATCCCTAGGTATCACAAAACTCTGAGAAGAGCAAACCTTTTCCATTCTCCTAAATGTGAAGATTCCGTCGGCACTGTAAATATCCTTTTCAGTGGCGTTGTAACTTGGCCATTATCCTCGACGCCGATTCCCCTCTCCAGTTCAGAATGCCTTTCAGTGGGATTCTTCAAAGGTTTTTTTTTTTTCTTTTTTTCTTTCAGCTTTCCTTTCTGATGGTCCGCAAATCCTCTCCTCGTTTGTTATCTTGGCTGTTCCTTTGTTTACCTATGGGAGCTTAAATCTTCTTTTCAAATAGATTATAGGGGGAAGGAACCCTCTTGAATAAGTGCCTCTAGTTCCATTTGACGATGCTTAACTGCATTTTCCTTTATACCATGAGTTTTTTTTTACTATGAAGACTCACACCAAAGAAAATCAAGAAAAGAGACATTACTCAAATATAACAGCAGTTTCTGGGCCGGTACCACTACAGTGGCTAGATAAATAAGACGAGAGATCTAACCTATACATCTAGAGAAGGATTACCACCTGTTGTTTCTTCGTCTTTTCATTGCTTTTGGTTAACCGTTATCTATTTGTTACAGATTCTCTTGTATCAATCTAGTTTTCTAAATGACCTATCTCTAGTTTCTATACTTTTTGATTTTTACTCCACTCTAAATATAAGTTGTACACTTGTATCATGAGAAAGAATCAAATTAAATTGGCTCAGTGATATCGTCTATGGATAATTTCCGTCAATTACCGAAAAACATTTTGTTGGGGAATATCTCTCTTGCATATCGGCGAAGCGTATCGACGCCCAAAATGAATATCACTCACCCTGTTGACGGAAGTGCCGGAAATGCTATAAGGCCTCTGAAGAGCATTGACAAGGAATCATCGGAATCCCTACATATGTAGAACGGGATCGTAACATGTTGTTCGGCGTGTATTTTATTCATGAGGGAGTACGCAGAGGCATCCAAGCGATTGGAAAATAAAATACCTCCCGTTCATGTGAGAGGAAACGAAGCTGAATCCAACAGTAAAAAGACACGGTTAATAGATGAGTAGAGGGGAGGAAAAATTGGTCACCAGGGAAATATTCCTATCTAGGAACCTCCTCGGCGAGAAAGCATGGTGCCACTTGTATTTGTTCGTTGATCAAAACGCATTTTGGTACAAAAATCATTCCTGCACTGATGATGAACGTGTCTATTTAGTGTGGATGTTATAAAAGATGAGAATTCTGTGTCAGTCTTTAGATAATACACATGGAAGAGTTAACGACCTAATGTACGATGGAATTTGGTTAAAGACGTTGTAGTATTCTAGAATGATAAAAAATAGAATGTACGGTCACGTATTTAGTTAGCAATTAACATAATGAAAGCAATCACGTAACTGACAATTCTGCTTACTTTGAGAAGACTGAACATAAAGTTTTAAACAGTATGCAATTACAATATTTTTTATTTATGCTTTTTTTTAAGTTTTAATAATTCAGCACAATTTAAGAATTTAAATCAATCGAAGTCAATTTGAGTCAATCGAAACCGTAAAACTAATTACTCTGTTTATTCGTGGGAAATTCTGAGTATATTGTTTTGATCGGTGGGCAGAGTTACGTAATTTGACTTACGTTATGTATTATGTGATTAAAAGTTTTCACTGATTATAGTCCAAAAATTCCCACTAAAAAGCAAGATTCTGTATCCAATTAAAGTAGGACAATAGATTCTTCGTTATCATCAAAATTGATTGCCAATCGAAGCCAGCGAATTCATTGAGAACCGGTCCCTTCAGTCTATAAGTTTTTCAAAAAGCAGCAAAGAAATATAAGTAGATTCTTTGTTTACCGGAATATGAATACATCCACATGATTCAGCTCTACGTGTTATGTTATCGTTACAATTTCTTACGAAACAGGATTATTTTGATATCGTACCGTAACATCAACATTCACCCGTATTCGTTGCAACCATGTATCTTGCGAATTCCCATAAAAGTTGTATTACTGTCCACGAGCCCTTTCTTGCTACAACTCCATGTGGCAAACTTACGGCCCTGAATGAGTTTATTCTTCCGTTTTAACAGAATCTCCGTGACAACAGTGAGTTTGCAGTCCGAGAAGGCAAATTGAGGACGACAAACATCGCTTTTGAGGACAGAATTTATATTTATGTAACACGTGTACCTGTCCTCCTTAAGGGACGTATACAACAAGCGCAAAGAGCAGAGCTTTACGAGAGCTTTTGCAAACACGAAGAGATAAAGAAAGAAAAAAGATTCCCTGAGCTCTCTCTCTCTCTCTCTCTCTCTCTCTCTCTCTCTCTCTCTCTCTCTCTCTCTCCCCTTTCTCTGAGGTCTTGGGGCACAGTGGTAAACTATGAGCTCACAGACTGTGAAACCTGTGCTCGATTGTTGAACCGGAATAAGAATGGAGAAAATGCTAGAGAATTGAAATAAGGATGTCATTATGTGAAATATGCGGAACAGCTCAGTTGAAGAGGCCTATATTATCTATTACTTTTTGACTGAGGTAAATCGTAAGGGGGATGATTTCACTAAATCTTATTCATCTTTCGAGAATTTCCTTGCTTATTCAGAAGTATAAATCTTACCCTCGCATGATCATTTGGTATTCCTGCTATCTAGTATTTTTATGAGGTTGCCGATATCAATATGCAACTGATGCAGTTTTTTTGCCAAGTTCTGTGTTCAAGAATCTCTTGCATTTATTATTTCCAAAATTATTCTCTGCAACTTCCTCTCCCACTTCAGTTATTATAAGACTGTGAATGACTGAGTTTGAAAACGCCGTCGGTTAACAATGGAAAACTAAAATTGTCATTCAGATTTAAAACGTTACCGAAGTGAAATAAAGGCTGCTAAATATTCAGGAAGTCTTTCTGCGGAACTGAATACCACCACTCCAGGCAACTATTTACACATATTGCAGGCCAAATGAGACTAGTTTTCGTTCACCCCCTCTAGACATTTATGGTAGATTTTTCCATTGTTGCTTATGAATAATTTTTTCATATGTTATTTAATTTTTATAATATATATATATATATATATATATATATATATATATATATATATATATATATATATACATATATATCAATCTATCTATCTGTCTATATATCTATCTGTCTATCTATACCTATCTATCTATCTATCTATGTAATATATATAATATGTATATTATAGAAATATATTATATATAATATATTATATATCTAATATAATATATAAGGAAATAATATATATAGTAAATAAATATATATTATATTTATGATATATATATATCATATATTAATATATATATAAATATTAATATATATATATATAGTATATATATATTATATATATAATATTATTATATATATGTGTGTGTGTGCGTGTGTGTGTGTGTGTGTGTGTGTGTGTGTGTGTGAGAGAGAGAGAGAGAGAGATCTTTGAAAGGTCGGATGATTTCGAAATGGTCTAAATATAATCATGAAAAGAATGATGAAATTTTTGTTTTGTTGAATGGACAGTATTATGAAGAATAAATTTTCCCCTTGTTCGTCAGATTATTTATGAATCAAATAGCGTCCGAACGAATCTCTTTCAGTCTCCACATAAAAGGAGAGGATGACACACAGACTTATTCGAAGTAGAATAAATCTAAAACGAGACACGCAAAATGAAAATAAGAACGTCGAGCGGACTGCGAAGAGCAGATGACAGGAAGCAGAAAGTGAGATTTAATGCTCCACCAAACGAGGGGAATACCTAATGATGGAGGATGTGCAAAAATGATTACAAATCAAGGGATATTAAGGGGAACGAAGTGGAATTGTGCCAAATCGGTATAAGAGAGGATTGAGAGGGGAAAGACTCGGTTAAAAATACGAAGGGAAACGGCGCGTTTTTAAGTCACGCCACTATTAGTGTAAAGTCTTGCAGTTCACTGTATGATGACGAATAGAATAGAAGACTGTGCATACTCTTATTTCAGACATTTACTTCTAGTTTCCTACGAATTTCTTTGAATTGTGAAGCATAGTTTTCTAGTTCCAAGAAACCACTGAGAGCATTTTTACTCAAATGGAGATTCACTGAAAATCTTTCATGTCTAAAAAAGAAATTCTGTCACTCTCCCTAATCAACCCCCTTTCTAGAAGGGGGGTTGGGGTGGGGGGCGCGGATGGAAGGGATGTCTGAAAGTGACCTCACCTGCCCAACCTTATAGGGAAACAAGAGTAGGGAAATAATAATGCGGTGCCTGTCCAGATGTCCATTTTAGAAAATTAATGAATAGCAATTTTAAACTGAATGCAGATAAAAACAAATTGTCAAAAGAATGAAGATACAAGAAAAATATAAATAAAATCAGTAATGAATACTTACTGGAACAATTCCATGACGAAATTTCTAAAGGGAACTGGCGTTAAATCCAAACCCACTAGTTGATCGACAATGGAATGAGTCTATAGAAACTTGAGGACCTTTCAAGTTCCAGTAATAGAGAAGGTCATAAATTGATGATGATGAAAGTTAATGATTTTTCTCAGTGAAATTTCTGATTGAAATTTAACAGAAAATGATAATAAAAATTTGCAAAATATACATTGCTTATTCCAATTGATCGAACCTGAAATTTGCCAAAGCATTATGTAGAGCATGACCAAAGAATTATTTAAACATGAAATTCGCCCAAAAGACGAACTCTTTCATTTGGCCATTATTACATTACAGCGAACTTTGAAAGCGCAAGCCTTCACGCCAGTCGCGAAAGCCCACCAACCGAGCCATTCAATCACTTCCCCTGAAAGGCTTCGTTGATTATGATAATGGGGTTCATTTTAGTCCCCATTACTCTCACGTCTCGCAATTTTTAATGGGGGTTTTCTTTCGCTTTTCTCCAGCCTTGGTTACCCATTATCGTTCCCTAAATCTTTAACTGACGATTGTCTATGCGGCAGCTCCCAAGTAAAAGACTTTCAATTTGTGTCTTAAGTACCCTAAATTTAGCTAATGGAACGCCCGAAAAGCTTTCAAAGAGCCTAATTAACCAATCAACATGACATCAACCTGAAGGAGAGATGAATAGTTATTCACTTCAAGCGTATTATTCAGTACATTTCGTACTGCGGTCCATCGAATAAATCTAGTTTGGAAATTGGTGTGGTTTTAAAATGACCCGTGCGTCCTAATTTTGATGTTGAATACGAGAATCCAGAAGGTGCCATATAACATTTTCCATATCTTATTAGACTCAGAATAAGATGTTAAAAACTTTGTTATCATCTTTATAAAAAATAGCAATATGTGTGATGATATTGTTTTAACAAGACGATAGATGACAGCAGACTATTTATAAAAGTAATATTGTAAAGTAATATTGTAAAGTGAACTGAAATTTAACTTTTCAGTTCATATCCGAGGAATTTTCTTTGCATAATGACTATACCAATATCATTCATACTTACACCTTTTTGCATACCAAATTCTGGAAATGAATGTAAAAAAAAGTTTGTAATGAAGATATCAGAAAAAATTCAATGACCATTTAGTGTATCCTATATTGTTCGATTATTATAGATTAATTTGGGACGAGACGATGGCGTAGTTTGGTATTCTACTAATGTTTGTCAAACAGAAATAAGAAAAAGGTACGTTTTGTATAAAGACAGTTAATGGGAAGGGATATAACCAACGGATTTACAGTATCCTACCCTGAAATTCTATATCTGTATGTCTTCATTTTCTTAACACAGTCAAATAAAACATTAATAAAGATATCATATTAATTAAAAACTTTGCGGGAAACGAATTGAGATATGATCTACGAAGAAAAACGAATGACCTACATTCTAATTGTTGCAAAAAAAAAAAAAAAATTGCTCCGACATAAAGATACAAAATGATAGTTGGAAATATGAAGCACAAGAAAAGTATGAAATAGTTTGCAAATGGCAAGAAGCTGGTTGCAAAATTTCCGGCAAAAATTGCACGGACAAGAAGTTTGTTTTGGCGACATGAAAATACATCAAAATGTCGGATGGTGTTTATCTTCGTTGTCACAAAAGTTTTTGCATTTTGTTAAAGCAACATGACCAAGACATTTTTATTAATTTTTATTTATTTATTTATTTTTGGATTATAGCTCAGCTGTCCATTTCATTTTCTGTTTCTTTCGTTTTGCCATTTTACATTCTAGTGAAATATCTAGATTCACTTCCAAGTGACGTTGGAGAACAGGCACTCTTTCGATATCCAGGATCCCTGTTGTACAGTATATATATATATATATATATATATATATATATATATATATATATATATATATATATATATATTATATATATATATATATATATTTATGTGTGTGTGTGTGCGTGTGTGCGTGTGTGTGTATATATATATATAATATATATATATATATATATATATATATAGTAATATATATATATATATATATATGTATATATATGTGTGTCTCTCTGTGTGTGTGTGTGTGTGTGTGTGTGTGTGTGTGTGTGTGTGTGTGTGCGTGCACAATGATTGATATTTTTTCGTTACATGTGACGATCATTCACTTACGTCACATGACTAAGAGAAAAACTTTTATCTTTACCATTTTACATCTGAACCGGAATCTATATGAATTATATACAGGATTTTCAAAATTTTCTCTTGTTTCAGAGGCTCAGCAACTTAGCGATTTATATTCTTCTCTATTTATCTTTTTGAGTAAAATGTATATCAAGGTAAAATTGGTATCCCAGCACATTCTGATACAAAGTCGTTGACTCCTCATCCTTGCAGTCTGATTGCTAATTTAGGTTGACTACGACAGCCGTTCAATAAACAACCTCTCCCCAGACGGTTGTTAACTTGAAAGTGGATTACTGTGTAATGTTCCCCGGTGTGTTTGTCTTTCATTATACCATGAAGAGATGAGAGTATTATGTTGAGGGAGGACATCGTTCCCTCTCCCGAAGTGGAGAATTTTGAAGAAAGGTAACACCTGGTTTGAAAGAAAATATCATTGTTTTCCTTCGCAAATGACTCTCGGTGTATATAAAGTTCTTCATGTACATACTGGGAAAAGAAGCTGTGTTTTTGTATCATGTTCTTTGTGTAAGAATTTTCTTAAGAATTTTGCTAGAAGTAAATTGGATTCTTGATGTCTGCTGAGCGCTTTGTAAACTATAATGACACTAAAAGGTAATTTTTCTTTTTTGCCAAGTGTCATAACTGCCGTCTTTTTCAGATTCTATCCAAATAACATAAAAGATTCATCTGGTGACATCTGGCTTCATTTTGGAGGTAGATGGATGACCCAAATGAGAGACCAAATAAATGGTGTACATGAAACTGAACAATGACAAATTTTTAGTAATGTTCAGACAGGGGAACTATCACGTAAAACTTTTTTCTGTCAATCATTATTTCCTTCAGAGCCTCAATAATGGTGCGGCGTCATTGAGGATTTTTTGAGCATTTCTATTAATATTCAAAATTAATGGTTTTCAGTGACAGTGAACGCTTCCACGGTATTTGTCATCAAGTTTTATTCAAAAATTCTGTTCAAATACTTGCGTAAGAAAAAACTTCCAGACATTTCTTAAGCGGTAGTTCAATGCCTCATCTGTACTTCGAAAGGTTTGTATTTGCTATTGTTTGACTCTTGATGGAGTATATATCAATGACAGCCCCCTCTCAATAAGACAATGAATTATCCTAATTTGCCAAAAAATAATTGTGGTCCATATGCCAGCTCAGATAGAATATGTAATACAAATAACTGGAATTAATATTGATTTTTTAATCTGACGCATTTCGTTGCATTTGTAACCCTCCTGAAACAAATGACAGTACTGGAAATACTTCATAAAGCCTAGGAATGAAACACTGGACCAGTCCATCACCTCAGTATTATGGCCTTTACTCCTCAGGAAAAACGGTTCATCTAATCTGAGCTACCTGTTCAATTAAGCATCAAATATAAAATTAAATGAGTTTTTTTTTATCAGTGTGTGTTTTCAAGCGTCGGTGCCTTTCATTTTTTTCATAAATTTCCCACATTACGGAGTTATTTCACAGCGATCGTAACGTCAGCTGGAAATAGGACCGTATTCAACCAATCAGAGGGTCGGTTCCTCCTCATTTGTTTGAAAAAGGGATATACGGACGGGTTTCATTGGTCCAAAGGCAGCCGGATTTTCGGAAGGAAGCCAGGATTTAAGGAAACAGTGCAGTCACTGCAGTGCTGAAGTGTTGTGATTGTGGGTCGTCCTTAGGATCCTCAGCCATGTTTGTTGGATTTTTCTGCATCTTCTGGTCGTTGCTGTGGAAAGGAACGTTGTGTTGTGATTTGAGATAATCCAAAGAGTAAGGCCATTGTTTCAATTTAGGATGATAGAAGTCATGAAGGAATTTCATAATCAAGTTGTAAGCTTTATGGCCGACCGTTTCCAGTGGAGAAACTGGACTCTGGCATAACTCGATTGCCAAGATATTGTGCACAGAAAAAGGTTAGTGATGAAATGAGTGGTATTTCTTGGATGCGGGTGACGGAGTGACTAGGCATTAAGATGAAAGCTATGGTTTAGATTTGTGTCTTTACAGGAACTCCTATATTCCCTCATTCAGCCCAACAAGCAGTGCTTATTAGGCTAAGAAATAACAGTTTACGGTACGTTAGGCGGTGTTCTTCAGAATGTGTTCAGTAATTACGGAAATTAACTATGCATTCCTAACAGCCAGATTTCGATTGATAAAAACTACCATTGTTTTCCAGTAACCATTTATTTTGGGCATTCTTCAAGTTTTTTGTCATCATATTTGCCAGACTGGAGTCATTAAGGTCTGGGTTATAATGGTTTGGTTAATGCCTAGGAGAGGGCCGCATGAAGATATCGGTGATTTTCAATTTATTTTTACTAGAATGTGTAGGAAGGTATGTAATAGTGGTATACGAGTGAGATAATTTAGTGAAATTCAATAACAGTCGAAATATCGACGATCAAACTCACGCTACTCTTGTCTTCCTCCCAGAATTTTTCTAAGTCTGTTGTTATTGTTGACTGTGTCTTTTTTTTAGCTCTAATGAGCCCTGTAACTACTATAATCCGCAGACAAACTAGTCCACTATGACGTCTTACACGTTTGGCCAATCAGAGTTTCATTTGCTGACACCTCATCAACTTTGGCCAATGGCGCAGGTGTTTGAAAATTTTCTCAGCGCCACAATACATTTTCTTGTCCAGAAATTTCAGTTCGTTCTTAAACATGGAGGCCGTAGCAAGCACTTCAGCTGTTATTGCACAAGAAGTTGAAATTCCAGCTTCTTGTCCTGACTGTTTCCTTAGTTACGGTGAATTTGTTTTAGCGTATTCGGGGAATATTGAAAAACTAGTGGATTTGTGCCAGAGAGACAATTTAATTTTACAAAATAAAATTTGTCCATATTGTCATGAAGTGTGTAGGGTAGATTATAAGAAAACATAGTTTTTTTAGGTGTGATAATCTTACATTACGAAAGGACGTAGACGTAAGCGTTGTTCATATAAAGTGTCTTTTTTGTGGGTACCTGGTTTTCAAAAGTGAAAGTGGACATTGAAACTAATTTGAAATTTATAGTTTTGTGGGTTCAAAATTGGTTTTGCTACGAAGTAGCCATTTCTGAATTAAAATTAAATAAAGGTACTGTATGCGATTGGTCGTCATTTTGCAGGGAAGTAGTAATTAATTGGGTATTTCGGCGCAGCAAGAAAATTGGCGGCAACAATTGTATAGTGGAAATTGACGAGTCCAAATTTGGCAAGAGGAAATATAACGTTGGCCGAGTAATAGACGGCCAGTGGGTATTTGGTGGTATTTGCCGCGAATCACGAGAGTTTTTCCTGGTTCCTGTGGAAACCCGGGATCATGACACCCTGCTCTCGGTGATTAAGGAGGGATCGAGCCAGACACAACCATAATTTCTGACTATTGGCGCGCATATGACTGTCTGGCAGAGGAAGGTTTTTAAGCATTTGACTGTTAACCACAGCCTTCACTTTGTTGATCCCCAGACACAGGCTCATACCAATACTGTGGAGAGGAAGTGGCGGGACGTGAAGAATTTAGTGCCTAAATTTGGTAGGAGAAAGCAACACTTCGTCGGGTACCTGGCCTGGCACTTCCTACTTTAAGTTGCATGTCAGGGAACCTTCGCAACGGCTTCACGTTTTCCTCAAAGCAGCAGCACATCTTTATCAACCAACAGTTTAAGGTAAGCTTCAATAATTTATAGAGTATATTATAATGGTGGTAGTATAACGATGTATACAGCAGTACCATCACTTTGGATTTGGTTTGATGGATGTGTTAGGTAGTTCCCTTAAGGGGGGGTCGCAGGGGGGGCGGAGCCCCCCCCCCCCCCCCCCCCCCCCCCCCCCGCACACCTAGGCTTAGGTAGGGGTAAAAACCCTAGGTTAGGTTAGGTGGTTGTATTAGGTTCGGTAGGGCCCCGAAAATCACTGTGGCCTTAACCCTGGAACACTGAACCCGTTTCCCTGTTACACGGCCACTGAACGTGGGTAGTTTATACCCGATTTTGGAAAATTAAAGATAAATAGTAAATATACAATTTATTAATCCTATCCCTTACACACTAAATATAACCCTATTACCTAGTAATGAAACTATTAAATTAGAATACTTACTTTCAGAAACTTGAATTAAAAAGCAAAAAGAAAGGAATGTAAAAAAGTGAAAAAATTTGAATGTTTTTGCAAAAAAATTAAGCAAAAAAAAACCCTCCCCAAAAAATCGCTCAGATGCTCCCACACGCTTCCAAGGATGTCAGGCTCTCATCCCAGGGGGTCATCAAGGCACGGGGGATGCGGGAACTGTAGGGAAGAGAGTAGGAAAAACACCCTTTTTTTAGTGCACCAGAAATGACAAATTGTGGAATATAATGTGTTTATTATATTTCTTTTTATACTTTATCACACATTATCACTCAAAATCTTAGTTTTATATATATTACCTACCTCAGCCTTATATGCAATCACAGCAGTAGGGGAAGTAGTGGCTCGGGCAAACAGGTTGGCGGCAGCTGTGACACCTGAAACGTGTCTTTTTGTCTGCCTTGGAGTCACACTTCGTGCAACGGACCATAGGGTTCCTCATCTCGGCTGCCGATGGTCCAGCACCTGCAGCTGTGCCAGAGCGGAGGTTGAGGGAGCACACCTGTCTTATGGCCAGCTTCACCTGGCGATGCTGAGAAGGGTTATTCATCCGTTCCTGCGCTGAGGGCTTGATTAGTTGCAGGGCCAGTCCATGCATGAATTTTCTTCGGTGCAATTCCTTGCGTTGTAGCGTTGGATTATTTGCCTTGTATATAATCCAGGAGTTAATGATACTTGCATTGACCATCCCAAAGAAAACACACAATGGCCACCTATTTGTTTTTCTGCTGCAATTATATGTTGCACACATTTGATCGAACGTGTCGACCCCTCCTTTTGTCTCATTATAATATTCAATTATGTTAGGCTTTCCGGTGACATCATTCACTACTTGCTGTGTGTGCATACTTGAAAGGAGGAGCACATTCTTCTTTGTTGTTTGTGTGTTTGGCACGTATGATACGAGTGTCAGATCATCTGTGAAGAGGAATGCTGAACTCCCGGGTCTGCGGTCCTTCTTTTCCCTCATGACAGGTGGGATTTCTGGCTTGTTGGCCCTGACTGTGCCCACCAATGTCAGCCCATTAGTCAGGAGGTCCTGTATGAGGGGCACAGACGTGAACCAGTTATCTGTTGTCACATTCCTGTTCGTGTTCTGGTAGCGGCTGGTTAAATCTTTGGTGAACATGTGGCCCAGCGTCAGCCCATGCCTTGTTGTTGTACCTGCTTTTCCTAGGTAGGGAATAGCTTTTAACAGGTACTTACTTTGGACATCGTTCACCATAACGATTTTTATCCCATACTTTGCTGGCTTATTAGGGATGTACATTCTAAAAGGGCACTTTCCCCTAAAAGCAAGCAACTGTTCATCAACTGTGAGGTTCTCGTGAGGTGTGTAATTATCCTCACAGTTTGCCATGAACATGTCCCACATTTCCCTGACCGGAGCGAATTTGTCTGTGGCCCGCCTCTGCTCACGTGTGCCCATGTCGTCAAATCTGAGGCAGTATAGCAGAAAATTGAATCTGACCTCAGACATTGCTGCCTTGTAAAACAAAGCCCCTACCTCAGAGCACCACAATTCCCTAGTATTTAGGTGGTTATCTTTGCGGTAGCCACTAAATATTAGAACACCTAGAAGGGCACGTATCTCTGCAGCTGTTGTGTGCTGTACAGTTGCTGTCTTCCTCTTGTATTTTGTGGCAACATCATCAATTTTCTTGTTAGTAAAGTCCACAATAAGATCAACAATTGCAGTGGACATAAACAGGTCAAAACACTCCTCAGGTGTGGTGTATTGAGAAGCTGCTTGTGTGGGACCTGGCCTACTTGACACCACAATATTGCGAGCTGGTGTCCTTCTTGCGGCAGCCACCTGTGGCCTTGTGTGCCACGTATAACCAGAGTTACTTTTCACAGTTGCCGAGTTAAAAGTAACTAGCAACTCCCCATCGTCTGCACGTCGTCGCCGTTGTCCTCGGGGAGCAGCAGGAGCAGTAGCAGGGGTTGGAGCAGGGACAGCAGGAAGGGTTGCAGCAGGAGAAGCAGGAGTAGTAGCAGGGGTTCCAGCAGGAGCAGTAGCAGGGATTGCAGCAGGGGCAGCAGTAGATGAATGTGGATCAGAATCACCAATGGCAAGTGGAACAGAGTAGCCACTAGGGCCAGGAGTAGAGGTGGCAAGGCCAGTAGAGGGAGTGGCGATGTTATCAGGTGAGATGGTGGAGGGGAGGTGCCTAGGCCTCTTCCTCTTCTGACCAGCCGCCTTTGTTTCTATGCGGCGGCGTGGGAGGTCTTCTTCTGAGTCACTGTCAGAACTTTCTATCATTTCCTGATGACTAGGCACATATTCTTTATCAAGGTCACTATCATACAGTACCTCTGCTTCAATACAGTCAATTTCACTCTCATTGTCTGAGGCATCAAGCAATTCTAAAATTTGAAAATCACTAAGGTTTCGTCCTTGTCTTGCCATTGTGTCACACTGAACTTTGGAAATCCTGAAAAAGCATTTACAGCCTGAAAAGAAAGACAATTATTAGTACACCAACACTTATAGCTTCCATTTGTAACTATTAACACTGAACCCGGGTACACATTACCCAGTTTTTTCTATATACTCTTATCACTGAACGTGGGTAAACGGTACCCGAACACGTCTGTAGCGCAAAATCCAGGCAGAGGATTGGAGCGACGCGACTTCCCCCTATAAACCCATAGGGTAGACTGAAGCTATACTGAGTCCCAGCGCGCTGGCTTGTGGGGAAGAGGAGGGAACACGAATGACGTCACCTACTCTGGGTAATCTATACCCACGTTCAGTGTTCCAGGGTTTAGGGAGGGGTCGCAGGGGGGCGGAGCCCCCCCGCTAGGCCTAGGTAGGGATACAGGGCCCTAGGTTAGGTTAGGTGGTTTTCTTAGGTTCGGTAGTGCCCCGAAAATCACTTTTCTCCTCCTCCCCCTCACCCCCCACCCAAAAACCTGTTTCCCACTGGGGTCCACCCCCATAATTGTAGTAGTAGGTTTATGCTTACATTTTGTGTGTAAGAGTAAGTCTTACCTTTTTTTAATTTATTTCCTCATGTTTCTATGCGATGTGCAACACCAATCTGGTCGTTTTTTGCCGTTTGTCGTCGTTAATACTTGAAAAACGGGTGCGGCCTTCTCCTGGACATTTACCAATGGTTTTCTTGTAAAATGTTTTACGATGCGGTGGGGTCAATATAATGAGTGGGATCCTCCTGGCATTATTATAAGATTCCCCAAGAGGGAGAACTAAACCATTCCCTTAGTTTCCCATGATGGATATTTTTGACATATAAAGGTGAAAAATGTTCTCGTTTCAATAACACCGTCATTTGACATGTAAGTCATAAAAGTTAATCAAGGGAACTTGATACAGTACAATTCACAGTCCACTACATAGCCAGAGTACATGTTCTATAATTAAAAGCCTATAACAAAAATATCAGTTTTTATGGTAGCAAACATTACATTGTTTACGTTTAGTTAAATTATAGCATCCTCCCCGCCACCCCGACTGAAATTTTTTCGGTGTTTTTTTCTGTAAACAATTATTGCATATTGAACTTGAAATATTTTCGTATTTTATCGCGTGTTTTGGACGTTTCTGATATTCGTTTCATTAGAAAATGAGAACTGGTAAAAAGGTAGTGGACCCCACCCTTATATGCGACAATTCAGTGGTGGTCTACAGTGGGAAACTGGGGTTTTTGGGTGGGGAAAACACCAATGAGTGCATTATAAGGGTCTTAAACCCTCTGATAGGTCTCATCCAGATTAATTCAAGTTCACAGAATGTTTTCAAACAAATGATATGCTCCATGGTAAAGACCTGCTGCTCTAGGTTAGGTTAGGTTACGTGTGGTTGGTTAGATCAGTTGCCAACGAAACGAACGTAAGAAACTTTCAAATCACACATTAAAACAGGAAAATTATAAGTCTAGAATGAAGTAAAGTTTAAGGCAAAATTTTACAATCTCTCTATGCCTATATAGTGTATTTTTAATGCATTGTACTACAGTACCATATCCATCGTAATGTCAACAAGTCGAATCTTAGACACTGAAGTAACGTAAAAAAAATAACGACGATTGTCTTGCATTAGAGGTCCAAAATTAAAATGTTGAAAGTTTTGTAAGTCGCTGGTTTTTTCAATACTAGATTTAAAATTCTGATTGAAAGTATTCCTAAACCTTAAAGCACCGGATATAACATATGAGCTTAACTTCTGAACTATGTGTTTTTATTTATTGAAACACCTTGCAATCAGGTGTTTACGTTCAAAGTCAGTCATATGGGTGTGAAAATTATTCTCCAGTTCGTCGCTTGCTGTCAGTACGAGCGTGTCTTCGGTGGACCCTATCAGACGTATAAAGACCTAAATGGTTCCCATTCAGTTTTTCACAATCAATGTAAGCTCTCATTGGCCCTTCGTCGGCTAAAATGAGTAGCGCTGGAGGCGAATATTAGGAAGAATTTGAATAGTCCTTAGGTGTCCGACTAGAACAGATTGTGTCATTCAAGAGACCACAAACCGCCCTCTCTCTCTCTCTCTCTCTCTCTCTCTCTCTCTCTCTCTCTCTCTCTCTCTCTCTCTCTCTCTCTCTCTCTCTCTCTCTCTCTCTCATATTACATGTTAAATAACTAAATTCAAGTGTAATCCTTAGTTACTTAGCATAAGGATGTTCATCAATTATTTTCTATTTACAGATTTCCAGTCTTGGACTGGTTCCAGCAAAACCCACTAGCGGGTTCCAGCAGCTTTGGAGTGAGATCGTCATATAGCAGTACAAGATCTAGAGAAGACCTAGACCAAGTAAGGAATCATATGACCTGGTTCGATTCGCTTTGTAGTCGCTGTTGTATCTATAATGGAATGAATGCAGTTGTCCTTAGCTGCTTTATAGCCTCTCAACATCCTCGCACCTACCTGCTCTTTTACATAGTGCCATGTTAAACATGTAAATAGACACACTAAATCAGACGTTTCCTCTACATTTTAACAGGTAAATGAAGTCTTTTTATTTTTTACATAAGCATATTTCTGAAAACGCCCTTCTTCAGTAAGGTAAATATTTCATCACGAATATATATTTTGTGTGCGGTAGGCGAGGCCTTAACGTCATTTCAGTTGTCCCCAAAAAGGATTTTCATTTCGAGCAATGCCCGGTCTTCTTAGTCTGAACAACATGCTAATTCAGGTGCCACAATTTCCATCTCGTTACGTTGCGATGGTATTTTCATTCATGAGTTTTTGTTTGCATGGTGTTATTTCAGAAGTTTTTATTCTAAAAGATTACTGTAATCCATAGAAATAGAAAGCTAGCAATAAGCGTGCTCTTGTAATATAGTGGTCTTTCTTACTCACCAAAACTCGGCAAGTACTGGTTTTAAATTCTATGGATTCTGGAAAATAAAAAAACAAATATTGAGAAAATAACATCTTATGAAATATGTAAATACCGTAAAGAATGAACACAAAATACTTTTGCTTGTATAATATATAAATGCTATTGACAACTTACTTAAAATTATAAGTAATGGAATATAAACGAGTAAAATATATGCATCAAACTAAAAAATGTATACAAAAGATATAGACACGAACTACTTAATCCAGTCTTCGACACGTGGCCTAGGCGTTACCTCTTAATTGTAAGTCGAGTACCATTCAAACAAGGACCTCATAAACATCACGAAATTTTTTGACTAATGGCCCAACGCTGGGGTACATAATTCCTGCCCAAAATTACAAAAAGGAAAACTTTCCTTTTTCTACGCTATGATTTATTATCAGGGCTGATGTTAGCTTTTATCTTATTTTTGTTTAAATAATAATAATAATAATAATAATAATAATAATAATAATAATAATAATAATAACTCGTGCCTATAATCATAGGGAGCGCTAGGCACGATCCCAAGATCCCTGAAAAGGAATCTAGAAATATTAGAGGCTGAAGTAGCTCCAGGACTCATGCAGAAGAGTGTGATCCTAGAAACGGCGAACATAGTAAGAAAAGTGATGGACTCCTAAGGAGGCAGGATGCAACCCGGAACCCCACACTATAAATACCACCCAGTCGAATTGGAGGACTGTGATAGAGCAAAAAAAAAAAAAAAATAATAATTAAAAAAAAAAAAAATTAATAAATAATAATAATGATCATAATAATAATAATAATAATAATAATAATAATAATACTACTAATAATAATAATAATATAATAATAATAATAATTAATAAAATAAAATATATGAATAAATAAAAACCTTCGCATTTCGTTAATGTATAGTTATCACTATTTTTTTTTGCAGCTATGCCATTATTTTCATATTTGAAGTTTACCTGTGCGTTTACCAGAAAATAAAAAGAAAGAAAACCTACCAAGTGAATGAGTTTTGGTGTTATGTGTTGGTCTGAAAAACAAAGGATTATAAACAAAAAATCGTCAGTGAAAGTAAGAATCATTATGTGCACGTTCAGATAATCCTCTTCTAGTGTTTATAATTAGGGTCTTGGCTTCCACTTTTACGATATTTTAACCTCATCACGACACTTGCTTCGTTTCATCTGCCTTCCTACTTGAAATTTTCACCCTATTACTAGCCATTTCATGGTGAATATTCGTTACATCAAAAGCAAATCTTACGTTTTATCAAAAGACTTTGCCTTCGGGTTATTAACAACCAAAATTAAGGCATAATGATTCTCATGCGATTAAATATACGAGCGAAATACGCGAACATTATGGAATACTTCGCAAATTGCCTGAAGCTGGGTACATATTTCGCTGTCAAAATATCGCTGTGTTTTGGCGCGATCAACGGAGCCGACTGATGATGGTCTTATATTTAATCTCTTCTCCCAGAATGAGCATTTAATTCACGCAAGTGACTGTGAATTTTCCTCCATATAGATCTGTTCACCTTTTACATCTCCTTTATTGACTATAAATTTACTCGTGGTAAAGAAATGGTGGGGGTTAAGAGTTGAAATGAATTCATCTTTATTGCTTTGA
>NC_061093.1:35797020-35804520 GCF_015104395.2 Macrobrachium nipponense
GTTTTATGGTTTTTTAACCTTCTTTGTTTAGTTTAGCGGTAATATTATAAACTGCGATTTATTACGAAGCTCTTTCATTCATAATATCAACACAATTTTCGATCTTTTTATCAATTTCTTGCTCGCATTCATGAATTTTTGCTGCTATTTTCTATAAGGTTACATAAGATTCCCTTCTCATCTTCTATCTTCGCAAAAGGTTAGGCAGGTCACGAAGGTCCATGCACTTAAAGACTATACTTAAAAGTCAATAGTTTGCACTTTAAATACATTTACATACCTGGTCAAATACCATTTCTTATTTATTACTATATTCGTTCTCCTGCGCTACGTGACTGAATGGTAGGTTTTTTTTACTATTTTATGATTCATTCATTCATTTCAGCATAACTTAACTCTGCAATAATTAATAGTGCATGATGGTAAACAAATACTATGCAAATAGTCCAGTAATCGAAATATATAAACTGTATAAAATAAATAAAAAATTCAGATTAAATGACGTTATATTTGCTCAAGCATGAAGCATGCTTTACGCGCCAAAATTTATGTGTTTTTCATTTAAATTTATTTATAGAATCAGTGACCATTCAGGTAACATGATCCATTTGTTTGATAGTGTTCGCAAACACTGCTGTCGTTTACATTTAAACGCTATATACGAGGTATATATTTCATTGAGGGTTTTTACAAAAAAAAAAAAACGCATTTCATTTGTGGGGGAATACTATGCTCCTTACATACCTTGCTTGATAAATTTAGTGATATTTTGATTGCCACTAATTAACCCGTATTTAATCAAGAAAAAAAATTAATGCTTGGCGTGTTTTTGTCTGAAAATTTAGGCAATCCTTAAATTTCTGATATTCTGATTTTGTGTGAAATGGAGTAAATTTTGGCAAGAAAGTAAAAAATGGAATATAGGGAAGATATATATGATCATTTTGATAAAACAATACCTTAAGGAGATACAAGAAAACCACGTAGAATTTTTTTGCGGGGGGAAAAAATACCATCTTGACCACAAAACGAAAATTTCTTGAACATCATCTGCCTCGTCTTTGTCCCAAAAGCAGAACTGCATAATGATGCTTTAAAAAACAATCTAAAGACCCTTTCATGTCGAAAAGCATTGAAATAGTTGGAATTGCGTTTTCCGCTGAGCGGAAACATTTAGACGTCTCTCTCTCTCTCTCTCTCTCTCTCTCTCTCTCTCTCTCTCTCTCTCTCTCTCTCTGCAAACTGTCATATTTAAATGTCTTCCTCATTTTCCATTTTTCTTCTTTTTTTATAACAAGAAAATTTTTACCTTAACATTAAATATCTGAGCACTTCGCCAGAAACGAGGTTGACATTTCTCGAACTTTAAACAAGTCAAAGAATTGCATTACATAACATATGCATTGTATTTTCGGATTTCATTAAAACAGCAAAATATCGTACAATTATTCTAATGATCCTTAGTAAAGATATTAAATGTCAAAAAAGATGGAATAATGAAAACATTAGATTTATTATAACTGTAATTTTGACATGAGAGGATAAATTGAATGGTCGTGGTATTTCTTTGATGTAATTATAAAACAAATCTTTTCCTTTTTATAGGTCGCTGTTTCAAGTGAATGAATTAAACTGAGGAAAATTATACTAAGTAACGATAGAAAATAAAAAATAAATGTATATATTCGCATATTAGATTTTTCTTTCATTTGTAAAGCTGCATATTAAAACAGAATGAGTCGCTACAATTAAAATATTCCAAGTGCAAAGCTAATTAAGATCTTTGAAATTCTTATGTAAATGAGGAAGCAGGTGTCTAGTTATGCTAATTAAGCATTCAGTGTATTCTTAACGAATTACTAATTACATATATCATGAAAGGTAACTGAGCCAGATGATTTTCAAAAATGTCCCGCAGAGGACAATCACACTCACTTACATTTACAAAGGAATGGATTATAATAAACACCTTAAAATGAGTATACCATTAATGAACAAAATACCTGGCTCAGAATATTTTGCCTAAATTTATAGCTGGCTAACACGAGGAGTCAGTTTTTTTCTAAAGAAGATGCAAAGTGTGCAGAGAAATTATAATATAATAATTCTACAAAGTGGAAAATCCCAACTAGTCAACTAGGGGCATAATTTTCTTAGACTATCAGTTACAAGCTACAAGAGCGCACTAAAATGTCGCCTCATTTGAAATCAAGCTTTCTTGAACGATCTTTGTTTTGGTGCTGACGATCAGCGACTAACTCCAGAGGATGACAAGATTTCATGAGTATCTCGTTGGGAATAAAAATGAGGTTGATATTTTCACTTAGTTGTCCTGGAAAACTCCTGCGGCCGAACATGATTAGATTTTATATTAAGATTTTCCTTTACAGTATATCTACCAGTTTCAGAGAAACGAGGAACTTAGGACTTTTTCTTCCTCGCCCAAGCTTGCTTTCTAAGAAAGTCTTAATCTACTTAACTGATGTTTACAGAAGACCCAGGAAAGTTCTGATCTTCTTAACTGATGTTTACAAAAGCCCCTGGTAAGTTGTAACCTGCTTAACTGATGTTTATACATTCACTGAAATACTTAAGGGCGAAAGTCATCTTAATAACAGAGCATGAGATTTTTTTTTCCTTAAAGGCACAAAGTAGGTTTTCAGTTTATAGGGAAACGTTGACCAAGTCCAGGCCCAAGTTCTTCGTTTAGAAATTTTTTTCCTAATGAATAAAAAAAATTCAAAAAGGGAGTCACATTCTAAGTTGTTCATTACATATGAAACCGAATGGATACAAATACGAACAAAGTGATAGAATGGATAATGAGCGTTTATTCGTTTTCAGTTAATTAATAGCAGTGGTTCTTTCACTGTAATTTACGTAGAGAATATTGAGATATTGCTTTGTAGCTTAACTACGATAGGCCAGACCAAGAAAAAACAAGCCAATAAAAACAATAAAACAATAAAGACCCACTGCATCCTATAGTCATTGGATATTTATTACTGTGGCTTTTAACTTAGCATTCCAAGCACAAGACTTCTTAAATATAGTATTATTAAACATGTCACTGTTATCGAATGGTTGAATCAGCAGTTATTCTTCTGACAGGGAATTTGACAAATAATTTTAAAAAATTGCCTACCACCAAAATCTATACTTCCGATTTATATAAGAGAGAAACGATGTTCTTTAATTTCCACTAACAGGGTCTAAGCAATTAGGCTGCTAGACTGTCGAGCAACTTCTCGTTATTGTCAACCATAACATTTCGTCTCTCCTCTCTCCTCTTTAATCCGTATCCCTAGGTATCACAAAACTCTGAGAAGAGCAAACCTTTTCCATTCTCCTAAATGTGAAGATTCCGTCGGCACTGTAAATATCCTTTTCAGTGGCGCTGTAACTTGGCCATTATCCTCGACGCCGATTCCCCTCTCCAGTTCAGAATGCCTTTCAGTGGGATTCTTCAAAGGCTTTTCTTTCTTTCTTTTTTTTTACCTTTCAGCTTCCCTTTCTGTTGGTCCGCAAATCCTCTCCTCGTTTGTTATCTTGGCTGTTCCTTTGTTTACCTATGGGAGCTTAAATCTTCTTTTCAAATAGATTATAAGGGGGAAGGAACCATCTTGAATAAGTGCCTCTAGTTCCATTTGACGATGTTTAACTGCATTTTCCTTTGTATACCATGAGTTTTTTTTTTTTCTACGAAGACTCACACCAAAGAAAATCAAGAAAAGAGACATTACTCAAATATAACAGCGGTTTCTGGGCTGGTACCACTACAGTGGCTAGATAAATAAGACGAGATATCTAACCTATAGCTCTGGCGAAGATTTTTACCACCTGTTCTTCTTCGTCTTTTCATTGTTTTTGGTTAACCGTTATCTATTTGTTACAGATTCTCTTGTATCAGTCTAGTTTTCTAAACGACCTATCTTTAGTTTCTATACTTTTTTATGTTTACTCCACTCTAAATATAAGTTGATCACTTGATATCGTAAGAAAGAATCAGAATTAAATTGGCTAGTGATATCGTCTATGGGTAATTTCCGTCAATTACCGAAAACCATTTTATTGGGGGATATCTATTTTGCATATCAGCGAAGCGTATCGACTCCCAAAATGAATATCACTCGCCCTGTTGACGGAAGTGCCGGAAATGCTATAAGGCCTCTGGAGACCATTGACAAGGAAATCATCGGAATCCCTACATATGTAGAACGGGATCGTAAACATGTTTTTCGGCGTGTATTTTATTTCATGAGGGAATACGCAGAGCATCCAGGCGACGGGAAAATAAAATACCTCCCGTTCATGTGAGAGGAAACGAAGCTGAACCCAACAGTAAAAAGATACGGTTAAAAGATGAGTAGAGGGGAGGAAAAATTGGTCAACAGGGAAATATTTCTATGTACGAACCTCCTCGGCGAGAAAGCGTGGTGCCACTTGTATTTGTTCGTTGATCAAATCGCATTTTGGTACAAAAATCATTCCTGCACTGATGATGAACGTGTCTATTTAGTGTGGGTGTTATAAAAGATGAGAATTCTGTGTCAGTCTTTAGATAATACACATGGAAGAGTTAACGACCTAATGTACGATGGAATTTGGTTAAAGACGTTGTTGTATTCTAGAATGATAAAAAATAGAATGTACGGTCACGTATTTAGTTAGCAATTAGCATAATGAAAACCGTCACGTAACTCACAATTCTGCTTACTTTACAATAAAAAAAAACTATTGTGGTCTGGTTTGAGAAGACTAAACATAAAGTTATAAACATTATGCAATTATAATATTTCTTATATATGTTTTTCAGGTTTTAATAATTCAACACTATTTAAGAATTACGCTAAGTCAATCGAAACCGTAAAACTAATTACTCTGTTTATTCGTGGGAAATTCTGAGCATATTGTTATGATCGGTGGGCAGAGTTACGTAATTCAACTTACTGTTATGTACTATGTGATTAAAAGTTTCACTGATTATAGTCCAAAATTCCCACTAAAAAGCAAGATTCCGTATCCAATTAAAGTAGGACAATAGATTCTTCGTTATCATCAAAATTGATTGCCAATCGAAACCAGCGAATTCATTGAGAACCGGTCCCTTCAGTCTATAAGTTTTTCAAAAAGCAGCAAAGAAATATAAGTAGATTCTTTGTTTACCAAAATATGAATACATCCCCATAATTCAGCTCTGCGTATTATGTTATCGTTACAATTTCTTACGAAACAGGATTATTTTGATATCGTACCGTAACATCAACATTCACCCGTATTCGTTGCAACTATATATCTTGCGAATTCCCATAAAAGTTGTATTACTGTCCACGAGAGCTTTCTTGCTACAACTCTATGTGGCAAACTTACATCCTTGAATGAGTTTATTCTTCCGTGTTAATAGAATCTCCGTGACAACAGTGAGTTGGCAGACTGAGAAGGCAAATTGAGGACGACAAACATCGCTTTTGAGGACAGAATTTATGTAACACGTGTACCTGTCCTTCTTAGGGAGGTATACAACAAGCGCAAAGAGCAGAGCTTTACGAGAGCTTTTGCAAACACGAAGAGATAAAGAGAGAAAAAAAGATTCCCTGAGCTCTCTCTCTCTACCCTCCTCTCCTCCTCCTTCCTCTCTCCCTCAGTCCGTCTCCGTCTTCTCTCCTTCTTCCTTTCTTTCTCCTCTTCTCCCCTTTCTCTGAGGTCATGCGGCACAGTGGTAAACTATGAGCTCACAGGCTGTGAAAACCTGTGCTCGATTGTTTGAACCGGAATAAGAATGGAGAAAATGTTAGAGGATTGAAATAGGGATATCAATTATGTGAAATAAGCGGAACAGCTCAGGCGAAGAGGCTTATATTATCTATTACATTTTGACTGAAGTAAGCCGTAAGGAGGATGATTTCACTAAATGTTTTTCATCTTTCATTTCGAAAATTTCCTTGCTTATTCAGGAGTATAAATCTTACCCTCGCATGATTATTTGGTATTCCTGTTATCTAGTATTTTTATGAGGTTGCCGATATCAATATGCAACTGATGCATTTTTTTGCTAAGTTCTGTGTTCAGGATTTCCCAAAAGGTTTTCATTCTTGAATCTCTTGCGTTTATTGTTTCCAATATAAATATATATATATATATATATATATATATATATATATATATATATATATATATATATATATATATATATATATGTGTGTGTGTATGTGTGTGTACTCACACATACTGTATATATATACTATATATGTGTGTATATATATTTGTGTATGTTTATAGTCTGTCTGTATGTGCTTTGTGTAAGCAACGATAAAGACATAAAATTTACAGGCACACATAATGGCAAAGGTTTGATAAACCCGTGACCATCATTAGTCCGCTTGTCCTTTTTCAACTAATGCTAAGTAAAAATGACCCACTATACATCTAAAGTACCGGCTTGTAAATATTTAATGAGACTGCATTAATTACTGGGTATCGGCCAGTTACCAGGACAGTTAATCACCCCCATAGTAATAATGAATGGCAGTTAATTAAGTGTTAATTATGGGGGCCCAAATTCACAACAAACAGCTGGTAACTCAAGCGCATCAGACCATTGTATTTCGATGATTCAACGGCAGAGAGATTGGAATATTCTCAGACAAAAATGACTTTTGTGCAATTACGGAGGCGACTTGAGTTCGCATTTTTATTGGCTGATATATATATATATATATATATATATATATATATATATATATATATATATATATATATATATATATATATATATATATATATATTTATATAATATATATATATATATATATATATATATATATATATTATATATATATATATATATATATATATATATTATGAATGAATGTGTGTTTGTGTGTGTGTGAGAGAGAGAGAGAGAGAGATCTTTGAAAAGTTGAATGTTTTCGAAATGGTCTAAATATAATCATGAAAAGAATGATGAAATTTTTGTTTTGTTGAATGGACAGTATTATAAAGAATAAATTTTCCCCTTGTTCGTCAGATTATTTACGAAACCAAATAGCGTCCGAAACGAATCTCTTTCAGACTCCACATAAAAGGAGAGGATGACACACAGACTTATTCGAAGTAGAATAAATCTGAAACGAGACCGCAAAATGAACAAAATAAGAACGTCGAGCGGACTGCGAAGAGCAGATGACAGGAAGCAGAAAGTGAGATTTAATGCTCCACCAAACGAGGGGAATACCTAATGATGGAGGATGTGCAAAAAGGATTACAAATCAAGGATATTAAGGGGAACGAAGTGGAATTGTGCCAAATCGGTATAAGAGAGGATTGAGAGGGGAAAGACTCGGTTAAAAATACGAAGGGAAACGGCGCGTTTTTAAGTCACGACAACTATTAGTGTAAGTCTTTGCAGTTCACTGTATGACGACAAATATATAGAAGACTGTGCATACCCTTATTTCAGACATTTACTTCTAGTTCCTTACGAATTAATTTGAATTGTGA
>NC_061093.1:35809520-35839894 GCF_015104395.2 Macrobrachium nipponense
ATGAACGGAGTGACTAGGCAGTAGGATGAAAAGCCCTGGGTTCTGATTTGTGTCTTTACAGGAACTCCTATATGCCCTCATTTAGCCCAACAAGCAGCGGCTTTTTAAGCAATGACATCACAGTTTACGGTACGGTTGGCGGTGTTCTTCAGAAGTGTTAAGTAATTATGGAAATTAACTTTGCGTTCCTAACAGCCGGATTTTGAGTGATAAAAAGTGCCATTGTTTTCCAGTAACCATTTTATTTTGGTCATTCTTCAAGAATCTTGTCTGAAATTTTTTATAAGTTCTTTGTCATCATTTTTGATAAACTGGAGTCATTAAGGTCTGGGTTATAATGATTTTCTTGAAAAATGTTTATACGATATGGTGGGGTCAATATAATGAGTGCGATCCTCTTGGCATTATTATAAGATGCCCTAAGAAGGGAGAACTAAAGCATTCCTTTAGTTTTCCAATGACATATTTTTGGCATATAAAGTGAAAAATTGTTCTCGTCTAATAACACCGTCATTTGACATTTGTCATAAAGTCAATCAAGGAAACTTGATACAGTACAATTCACAGTCCACTACATAGCCAGAGAACATGTTCTATAATTAAAAGCCTATAACAAAAATGTCACTTTTTATAGCAGCAAATATTACATTGTTTACGTTTAGCACTCCCAGCCACCCTGACTGAAATTTTTTCGGTGTTATTTTTCTGTAGACAATAGTTCCATATTGAACTTGAAATATTTTCGTATTTTGTCGCGTGATTTGAACGTTTCTGATATCCCTTTCATTAGCAAATGAATACTGTTTAAAAAGGTAGAGGACCCCGCCATTTTATGTGACAATTCGGTGGACTGTATTGGGTAAGTGGGGTTTTTGTGTGGGGAAAACTCAAATGAGTGCATTATAAGGGCCTTAAACACTCCTGATAAGTCTCATCCAGGTTTAGACAAGTTCACAGAATGTTTTCAAACTAATGGTATGCTCTAGTTAGGTAAATGTTAAGTACGTGTGGTTGGTTAGGTCATTTGCCAACGAAACGAACATCAGAAACGTTCAAATCACACATTAAAATTGGAAAAATTATATTATAAGTCAAGAATGCAGTAAAGTTTAAGGCAAAATTTTACATTCTCACTATTGTGCATTTTTAATGTATTGTACTACAATGCCATATCCATCGTAATGCCAAGTCTAATCCTAGACACTGAAAATCGTTAAAAAAAAAAAATAAAAACCAAGATTGTTTTGCCTAAGTTGTCCAAAATTAGAATGTTGAAGTCATGTGAAGTTTGCTGGTTTTTTCAATTTAAAATTCTGATAGAAGGTATTGCTAAAACGTTGGGGGGGAAAGCACCGGTATAACGTATGAGCTTAACTTCTGAACTATTTCTTTTTATTTTATTGACTGAAACACCTTGCTATCAGTTTACTTTCAAAGTGAGTGTGAAAATTATTTCTCGACATCGTCGCTTGCTGTCAATAACGAGCGTGTTTTTCGGTGGACCCTATGAGACGTATTTAGACCGAAAATGGTTTCCCATTCAGTTTTTTTTCACAATCATTGTAAGCTGTCACTTTCCTTTCGTCGTCTAAAAAGAGTAGAGCTGGAGGCGAATATTAGGGAGAATCTGAATAGTCCTTAGGTGGCCGACTAGAGCAGATTGTGTCATTCAAGAGCCGAAACCGGCCCCCCCACCCCCTCCCTCCCCCGTCCCCCAGCCATGTTAGTGGCAATCAGACATTTTCATTATTTAAGGCTATCTTTTATATAAGTGGCGTCTGGGACATACTATACATGTGTACGGCCAGTCTCGAGCTATATAGAAAATTGATAGCACTACTTCTCTACATATTTCTGCAACACACATTTATACTGTATATACACATTACTGTTTTCCATTTTTATTTCTGTTAAGCCTCAGGCGTTCCAGATCCTTAAACTTCTTGTGCAAATTATACACAAACAATTGCCAGTTGGAAAAACCATGAAGAAGAAATAACATACAACTTCTTATAGTTCTATACCTACAACCCAAATTTCTTAGTAACAGTATGAACATTCAACAGAATCACATCAATGTTAACGTAATTCTCAATACTATTTGGTAAAATTTGACTCATTTTCTTCTCTACTTTCACTTTATTTTGGAGAATTATTACTCCATTTTGTTTGTAAAGTAATGCGTTATGTTAAGTTGCACGTAAATTGCAATAATTTTGAGCACGAACAGAAATGTGGACCGTAGATGATGGTTTCCAGAGGTGTTATTCATATCCTACTGATTCTTACCCACAATATTTGGGATGAGGTTGATTGCCGCTAATCACCGCAACTCGACAAAGCCAGCTACATAACTGACTACTTAGGTCACAGGGCACCTTGCGTCTTGTCATGAAAACGTACCCAGTGGGCTCCCCCGCATGTGATGTCCCGAGTTCTGTGATCTGATGAGTCAAGTGAGATTCACTCCGTCGTCAATGTCGAAAAACTAATGAGGGAGACTAAAATTAAAAGTGGTAATTGTGCAGAGTCCCTGGCAGCATTAGTTTAGGGGTGTGTTCGTCGGGGGTGGGGGTGTTTGCAAAACTTAATTGTCACGATTCTGGGAAGCTGCACATTTGTGGTCTAATTTGCTTTTTGATTTTTGACTAAAGTTTTTTTTGGCTTATTACTCGTGAGAATAAATACTGAGGTTGTAATCTCATCTCTCTCTCTTTTATATGTTTAAATGACTAAATTCAAGTGCAACTATTAGCATAAGGATGTTCATCAATTATTTTTCCATTTACAGATTAACAGTCTTGGACCGCTAGTGAGTCAGTATCTTCTCAGGGTTTTCTTTCGTGTCAGTTCCAGCAGAACCCACTAGCGGGGTTCCAGCAGCCCTGGAGTAAGATCGTCATACTGAAGTACAAGATCTGGAGAAGACCTAGACCAAGTAAGGAATCACATGACCTGCTTCGATTCACTTTGTAGTCGCTGTTGTTATTCTACCAATGGAATGGATGCAGTTGTCCTAGCTGCTTTATAACCTCTTAACATCCTCGAATGAAATATAAAATGCGTGGCTCCTAGGTTGCGTTTGTTTTCTGGTTGTAGTTATAGATTAATTCGAAGAGGGTGATGGTACTACATTATCACACAATTTGCCCCCCCCCCCCTTCCCCCCCCCCCCTTCCCCCTCCGCTCCTAAAAACAAATTCACGTTCGAAAACATAGATGTTTAGTGTAGATATTAATAGACTTTTTGCTACCGAGTGCTTTCGTAGTTTTGAGTTATAAAAGGGGCTGAAAATGGCATTTCCATTTGCTCACAATTTTGCTCATTTAAGCGGTACATTCTAGGCATTAGTTAGAATTGTTTGTAGTGTGTTTCGATCCCTAGCATCACCACTCTTCAGCCTCTTACTTGACCCTTATCCGTTCTTTTATCTTGCTGCCCAACCACTCCAACTCTCTCTTTTTACTAATGGCTGAAAGTACCACTTTAAATAGCGTAGGATTTGTAAATCAGAGCGTTAAATAATGACTCCTGACTCTGAGGAGTGGAATAGCATGAGACAGTATGTGATGAGCTGCCAGTGTTCCTGAGCTAGGTTTGTTAGGAGGTAAATTGCTGGAGTAAGTTCCGTCAGCTTTTCTTAACATGAGACCTCTTTCACAAACAACTCATTTGTCTTATGTTGAATGGTTATCGACAGACGCTGTTGTTGACCTCCATGGTAATAAGCCAAGCTGAGAATGATCAATTTCAGAATTTTCTCTTGACCTTTGCAAATGCTTAGTGTCTTACACTTTTTCTCATTCCTTTGGTCTTACCCATTTCTTTAAGAGGTCTTACTATCTACTATATTCTGGTAAGCTCTCCAGTGACTGGTGCACAAATTGTTTTTCAGATATTGTCAGTCCTGGGAGGTTTCCACTTATGATCTCAAAAGACCCCTTTCATCTCTTCAGATACACTCTCTTTTGGTCCCTGTTTCATGTTCAAAACACTCCTCAAATACTACACTGGGCTATTTTAAAATTTGTCTCCATTTTTATCTTACCTCTGCCACTTCCTCTCCTGAATGTCATTTCCTTCTGCTGTGTTAATCTGATTCAGTTCCTCTCGTACTCTCTGCCTTTGCCACCTGTATTTGGGCTAAGCTTCCCTTCTATTTTCCTATAGCTTGGGAGCTCATATATGACTGTATATCTTGATTCTCCCACCATGTCTCTCGATGTCACCGTCCATTATGTCACGCTGCATATTCTTATATATAACTAGCGAACCAACCCGGCACTGCCCAGGAAAAATCTGAATGACAACCTATTGACTCGCTCTCTCTCCTCCCAAAACCCCTCTACTCTATCTCTCACTTCCCCTCCCTCATAGTCTCTCTCTCTCTCTCTCTCTCTCTCTCTCTCTCCTCTCTCTCTCTCTCCTGTTATGATAGTTGCTTCAGTAACATTGCCCAGCATTTTTGACATTCGCTCCCTTTCCTATTGGGGCTGAACTTGAATCGGGTGTGTGTCTGTTCCTCCCAGCTACCTCAATAAGTATGGATTAGACACTAAAATCTATATTTTAATTTCAACCCTTCTTACCCCTATTCCTATCAGGACTGAACTTGGACTTAAATGACATCGGGAGTGTCACTATTCATCTTAGTGACCTCAAAAACTACAGATTAGGTACTAATATCTGAAGGTTTTGGTTATTTTAGGATGTCACCACTTTCCCAACCCCTCTTCCTATCAGGGCTAAACTTAGACTTAATGGACATTGGGAGTGTCACTATTCATCACAGCGACCTTGCCAACTATAAATTACACACTAATATCTGTTGTTTTTGGTTATTTTTATGTCATCCCTTTCTCATCCACTCTTCCCACTGGGGCTGAACTTGGACTTGATCATTGGAAGTGTCACTATTCATCTTAGCAACCTTCAAAGCTATGGATTAGACTCTTAATATCTATCATTTTCAGTTTTTACTTGTCACCCCTTCTTAACCCTCTTCCTATTGGGGCTGAACAAGGAATTAAAGGGCACCAGGAGCATCACTATTCATCTCAGTGGCCTCGAAAATTGTGGATTAAACACAAATATCTGTCGTTATCAGTTATTTTTACGTCACCTTTTCCCCACCTATTTTCACTCCCTCCTCCCTATTGGGGCTGAAGGTGGACTTGAATGGCATCAGGAGTGTCACTATTCCTTTAAGCAACCCCGAAAACTATGGTTTTAGACACTAATATCTGTCGTTTTCAGTTATTTTTAATGTTCACTGCTTTCCCACCCACTTCCCAACAACCCCCTCCCCCTTTAGTACCCGTGATGTCTTACCCCCACAGTACTTTCCCAATTGGTTGAAATTGCTCAATGCATGTCAAAGTGTATGTAGCACATACATAAATACATACATAAGTCCATCCGTTTTTGTTTTTATATTTATAGATAGATATCTAAAGGCAATTTTTCCTCATATATGCTTCAGATACCTACATATTAAGACGTTTTTAAGTTTTTATCCTGTTTGTCTCTCTTTCTATATCCTTTTTCTATCCCCCATTTTCAGAGCATTTCGAGGAGCGTACATTGAATTAAGAATGTCTTTAATGTTATATCGGAAGAAACATGTTCTTAATGTTATTTGCTTCACATGATGATGTGAATTATTTCCAACTTTCCACTCCTCCATCTTATCAACTTTTCTTTTGGGCTGCTTAAGATAGCTCTCCTTCTGCCCCATTTGGTCTTCCTAGTTGTGGTCAAGTTAAGAAGAGCACTTGTTATCTTCCGTACTTTTTAGTTTATTTGTACTACTTCCATCACTTTAGCCATTTCCATTTAGAAGTGACCCGTGCTTACTGGTGGTAACATAACAACGGTTGTTTGGTCCCTTGGCCATCTTGGAATTTATGTCAGTGATTTGATCGGACTATTCAAGGAAGAATGGTGCTTCCAGAAGTCCGTGCATGAACTGATGCTTAGGCCTTCAACAGCCATAACAGACAGAAGTTTCACTGTGTAACTGGGCAAAGGAATTCGAGGACTGGTTGCTTTCCATCGTGTATTCACTGTTTACCCCTCTCATGAAATTCCTGTCTTAAGATTTATTCGACTTTATACTTGACTGGAATAATTGTATGATTTTTTGTGCTTCCTTCTTCACACTGTGGTGCGTTTTTCTTTTCATGGGCACATGCAATGTTTGGGGAAAGGAGAGAAAATTATTATTTGCGGTGTTATTTTGACCATCGGGCGGAAGCTTGTATAAACATTTTGTTGGAACGTTTGTGTCAAGCAAGTGGATACTTCCCGACACATGGCATGGCTGTGGTGTGGTTGATAACTGCACGTCAGCAAGTGTTATAGAACTGAAATTATTCGAGTTTTAGACTATTTGGAAGGCAGTGTTAAGCAATGAATACTTTTAGATATACCACAAGAAGTCAGTATGGTTATTTGAGGCTTTGCAATGAACACTTAGCTTAGGTTTATTCTTCAAGTTCTTGCCAAATATTGGCGTATTTTTTTTTTTTTTTTTGGTTCAGTCAATACACACAAA
Organism: Macrobrachium nipponense; assembly: GCF_015104395.2. NCBI lineage: Eukaryota > Metazoa > Arthropoda > Malacostraca > Decapoda > Palaemonidae > Macrobrachium > Macrobrachium nipponense. The sequence continues at coordinate 35,816,078 of NC_061093.1, forward strand.
ATATATACGTACAGTAAACCATACAGTTTCGAGTTGAAAGGCTATTAACGTTAGTATGAAAAACTATTACGATAGGATATTTTTTCCATCACAATATCAGGGGATTAACTTTCTGCCTTATTAAGAATGTAGTAGCATAAGCCCAATAGCCAACAGAATATAGATTAATGATTTCCTTGCCTTGTATACTTGCTTGTTCTAACGACCATTATCATCGAAAAACGGTATTTTCCTTGTACTGAGACTCAGTGATAGCGTAGTATATAATTTTTATTGCCACTAATTAATATGTGTACTTAATGTAAAAACATACTTCTGGATATCTAGCCATTTTAATAACCTTGCATTCAGAATGTGGGGATTTTGGTATAGTCTTATGAAACGTTTCATAAGAGACTCCTTCCACGAATATATCAATATCTTTGGGTATTGATATATTGAGGAAAATGGACGAGTTCAGAATGAGAGATGCAGGATGTTATGAAATAATTTTGTTGACGTATTTCAAACTGAAGTATACAGTTTAGAAATGAATTAATGTAGAATTAATATAGGTCGAAGTGGTTAACATAACTGATGTATTCCGGCAACGGTTGGATGTTAATGATACCTGGAATATAGAATTTTAGATTATTTGCCGATAATCTATTTTCCAACATGGCTCTAACAACCAGTGCATATTATATCCTTGGCCTACCTATAGTTACATTTGCTATATTGCTTTAGGGTGATTACAAGTATTTAGGAAAACAAGTAATTACTTGCTATATTGCTTTAGGGGAATTAGAAGTATTTTTGGAAATAATGAAGCACTGAAACTGCTAGTTCTTCAATAAGTAAACAATGAATAACAAACTGGTAGTCTTCAATAAGTAAACTGACACATCCAATGTTAAGCTATGGGCTTATTACCTGGAGATTAATTTTTAGTCTTTGGGTTAACATTCGTTTTTAATATCGCTGCTGCACCATGTTTCATGCTGGCACCATGTTTCATGAACCGTATACAGAAAAAAATCCATATGCAATATTTTGACCATTTTGTGTCAGGTGTTAAGTAAATTTCTTATATTGTTTAACTGAAAAGAAAAAAGCTTCGTAACATTTTGCTTAGATCTCATAGGTTTAATCCAATTAGGCCGCATTAAATAACGGCACAATGTGTCGCATAAACTTTGGACATTGTTACTGATAAGAAACAACCTCTCTCATTCTAGGTCGTGAGGGTTACCATCCTGGACAGATAATAGGAAACAAAGACGTCTGAACAGGAAAGTAAGGTTGATGCTTCTGGATGGATGTTGGGGAGGATAAGTCTTGGGAGTACCCATTCTGAACAACAGCAATAATAGGAAACTGGAGGGATAGGACGTCTGAACAGAAACCAACTGGAAGGACAGGAAGTCTGAACAGAGGCCGAGGGATATTCCTGAACTTCAAGGCAAAAACGTGTTTAATTCGGCGGCTATGCTTTTATCAAGCGTGGAGAGAGTATTCGTTACTACAAGTTACAGATGTTATCAAGCTTGGAAAGATTCGTATTTACATCATCACAGACGTTAGCAAGCTTGGAAAGAGTCTTCAATATGTTAGGTAATATTCGTCAGCCTATTTTATCGAGTCTTCTAAAAGTTACAGGTGAAGTTCGTCTGAAAAGTTATCAAGCTTCAGAATCCACTCTACTACCAGTTACATTACAAAAGATTACAACATGCTTCGAGAGGGTAGTATATCTCTATATTACAGCAAGTCTATTTGAATCGTATTCCAGATTGACAATAAAAACATTATACAAAATAGATCACCACCACTCACACCCAGGCTGGTCCACACAAAAAAAAATAAAAATAAAATAAAAAATCTAGAGAGGGCGTCCAGAAGTTTTTAAATAAAAATTTTTTGCCCTGGATTACCGGCTTCAAAAATATTTCTGTCGACGATCCTCGTTCCGCCAATCTCATTCCACAGCAAAAAATCAATAAATAAATAAATAAAATAAATAAATAAATAAAATTAAATAGTGAGGCATCCTGAAGTTTTTAAATAAAAAAAAATAATTGCCCTGGATTACCGGCTTCAAATATTTTCTTCTGACCAAATCTCATTGTGATCACTGCATGTCCTCGGCCACGACAATATTTGTTCAAACAGTCCTCTCGCAGTCAATGTATATCACAGCTTCCGGCAGTCACCCTTGCAATCTTGCAATCTTTGCATTTCCTCAGCTGAGATAAAATATGTTTCCGACGATCCCAGTGTGATCACTGCATGTCCTTGGCTTCGACAACATTCTTTAAGACAGTCCTCTAGCAATCATCGACATTTGTTCAGACGGTCCTCTTGCAATCATTGAATGTCCAAAGCTTCCGGCAATCCCCCTTGCAATCATTGCAGGTCTTAAATTCCGACGATCTCATTGTGATCATTGAATGTCCTCAGCCTCGATAATATTTGTTCCGACGATCTCTTGCTTTGAGTCCTCTTGCTTATCATACAGCATTTCCCCAGTTCCTACATTCCTTTTGCTCCTGTGAATCAGATTTAAGATATTTATACTGTTTATAATTAGTATTTCTGAACTAAAAGTTTTATATTTTTATACTAATATTGAAATGAAAATTTCATTATCTATTTTCCCTTCATTACATTGTAATTTTGAGCTAAAATTGAAATACATTCATTTAAACTTAATATTTGATGCATTTTTGGACTTTATTGTATTTTTTGTATCTTTGAAATAAAATTGAAATAGTTTCATGATTATTGTATTTTGATTTTAGCCAAATAACCGTTGTTTCAAAATATTTATAATTTGAATTACTAATTGTTGTATTTTATAAATATTTGTTGTAATTTTGAACAATATTTATTGTATTTTTGAACAATATTTGTATTTTTTAACTAAAATTTAAATAGTTTCATAATTATATTTTGAACTAAAATTGTCAATAACAGTTTCAAAATCTTAATCATTTGAATTAGTAAATTGTATTTTTTAAAATTGAAATCAAATAAAACTTTCAATAAATTGTTGTATTTGAACTAAAAATTGTCAAATAACAGTTTCAAAAATTCTTTTATCATTTGAATTAGTAATTGTTGTATTTCTTAAAATTGAAATTAAAAAAAATTCATAAAAAATTATCTTCATTTCGGTAATTCTATACAATAGCTCTGCCAGCAAGTTATCAAATTTAAGTACTTTCACTAAAAAGAGGGAAGTCCAAGGTTTCGTTTGATATACAAATCTAAGCGGCGCCAGGTCTAGAAGTGGTTTAAAAATCAAAATTAAATTTGACCCGCCTGAAAAAAAACTAAGTCCTCGACTTCATAACTCTCTCAAATTCCTCTTCAGACTGAGTTCTCGTTTGTACGTTAAAAACATAGATTATGTCATTATTACATCATCGACTGTATTCTACGTAGCAAGACGTCATCCAAACGTCACAGTTTTTACCCATGGATGATGGTCCACATTTTACTTGGGACTAGCATTTTAACAAAACTAGAATCACGTGACTTTAATACCCAATCACGCGACAGTTTTACTAGAAACTAACACTTTTCGACACTTTTTATACAATTTCCACCACCGCTAATTTTTCAGTCTTTTGAGAGCTATGGAGGCGTACGAACCTTCAACTTCTGGTGCGGTTTCTCATTTACCATCTACTTTGACATCAATTTATGTGAATTTTCTCCCAAGTTCTTGTCTCAATTGCTGTTCCTGTAGAAAGTAGGGACAAAGTGACACTTAACAGTGATAAGGGATTATATAGAGCCCGGCACTATCATCATTTCTAACTGTTGGAAGGCATACGATGACCTAAATGAGGAGGGATTTCTTCATTTAAAAGTCAACCACTCCTTGAACTTTGTGGACCTGCACACTGGAGCTCATCCTAACACTATTGAGAGGCGGTGGCGGGATTTGAAAAATCTGTTGCCTAAATGCGGTTGTCGAAAGGATCAGTTTGTTGGATACTTGGCTCTTGCCTATTTTAAATTGCATTTTAAAGTATTGGATCATGGCAGCTCACCTTTACTCTCCAATTTAAGTAAGTACACAAAGGGTTTTAGGCTGTCTTATATTTGATATGGTTCTAAAGAAAACCAATGAAACCCTCACTAGGAATCCCGCACTTCAAACATATTGAAAATCAACATTCTTCTTGCACCAGCATAAGGTATGTGTAAGTTCGTCACTTGTACTATTTTAGAGAGGATAACCACGATTTCAAGATGTGTGACTAGCTAAAGCCAGATCGGTAATTTAGATAATAGCTTTAGATATCAACACATGCCTTATTTGATCCTTATTTGATCCTTATTTGGTACAAATATAAAACGGGGGAAGCCAAGTGATAAGCCCTACATCAACCTAACCAACCTCTTGAATGTTCTTCGCCAACCTAGAGAGAGAGAGAGAGAGAGAGAGAAACATAGTAGTACATGGAATCGGAGGCTTATGAAAAATAAACCCAATTATCCAAATTAATTCGTATACAAGAAGCTTAATAATTAACGGTAACACGATGTGACAAAACGAGAATCTTAATCAGGGTTATACCAACAATACCATAACCAGAGGTAACCAGAGGTCATCCCAGCTAAGAGCTAATTAGGGCAGAAGCACAGGTAAGTTTTGTGATTCCAAATGCTTCGGTAAAAAGGCCCTTACAATTTGAAGTCTCAAACGCAAAATCAAAAGCATTTCATGAGCAAGATTACCCCACAAGAAATATTTTGACCCAAACCTTAAACTCACGTAGGTCTAATCTGCTAAACAATAAGCATTAATTGGCAATAGTAGCATAGAACACAAGCAGCGATATCTCTGCAAACAAAGAGGGGGAATTTCAATTGCAGGTCAGCGCCTCTTGTCATGTGAGATGGCCAAGAATTATTTGATTTGGGCTTAGTAACTAACAGTCAGCCAGTGACTATCATTTAGCTAAGGGCCGAAAGGACGCTGCAAAGAACCTTAAGTCACGCCTACAATGAGCCGTCTGAGGTGCACTGACGGCACTACCCCCGCAACGGGAGTTGTCAGCTTGAGCCCATCAATATCGATGTTGCAACCAATACTACGTTCTAGATCCACAAAAAATGGGAAAACATGATAAACCGTACGTAATACGTAAGCAGTTAACGACTACTTGACGATTAAAAGAAATTAAAAGCCAAATCCAATTTAAAATCTCGAACGAAGCTGAGAAATCAGTCAATGCTTAGTTCTGGCGATCAACAATGAAGGCTAGACAGGCAAAGCATTATCTTGAAGAGCATTCACACATACAACAACCTTTAATAAAAGTCTAGTGTGAAGGGCAACGGATGACAATAGGGCTCGAGAAGCCATCTTAGCGAAGGCCAGGAGTGTGCTGAAAGAGAATTTAATAAAAATAAATAAAAATCAAATAAATAAAAAATAAATAAAAATAAATAAATAGAAATTAATAAATAAATAAAGAAAATAAAAAAATAAAAATAAATAAATAAATAAAAATAAAAATAAATAAAATAAATAAATAAAAATATAAAAAAAAAAATAAATTGTCTCCAGTCACCCCGTCCACATCATTATCACGTGTCACGCCGCCACATCAGCCACCAGGGTGAAAGTGAATGTGCTAGCCCGAGGCCTTCAACCTCACACGTTGTATGTGAGGGGCCTCAATTTCACTGCCAGTCGCTGATCATATTATTGAAGTGGATGAAAGTGATATAATTGATTATGACGAAAAATTTATAATTTCTAGAAGACAACTAGAAGCACTTATGGGAAATGTGATGTAGAAAACGAACATGTAGACAGAAAGTCAATGTAAATACAAAGAGAGACAGGTGGGATTCAACTTTTCGTGTATATTGTGATGGTCGCCAAAAGAACATTAGCCACATCCCCCCCAACGAGTCATGGGGAGGGAACACATTATCATAAATTTGGTGAAACAAATTTGCAAGAAGTTTATCATGCACTTGTTACTGGTGTAGGACGAGCAGGTCTAAATAAAATGGGAAGATTTTTTTGTAAACCTATGTTAGCTGGATCTTATACGAGACACTGAGTATCTTTACAACAAAAAAATGGAAACTCATTACAGTGATATGCAAAAACATGCGTATGACTATGTGAGGAATTATTATATAGGAAATGAACTGGCAAAACCTGACGAATACGGTGTGGTCGATATTGATGTTTCGTTTGATGGAACTTGGTTATCAAGGGGTCATAAGTCACACGTAGGTGTAGGCTTTTTAATTTATGTATTCACCGGGAAAGTGCTTGATTGTGAAGTTTTGTGTAACTATTGTAAAATATGTGAGGAAGGAAAAGTGCAAGAACATAAATGCAATAAAAACTATGATGGAAAATCTGGCGCCATGGAAGCAGAAGCAGCAAGGAGAATTTGGATGAGATCATTGAATCTTGGTTTCAGATATAAGACATTTGTTGGTGATGGTGACTCTAGCGCCTACAATGCATTGTGTGAACTGAATAATGGCAAAGGGCCATATATAGGTGTCAAGATAAATAAAGAAGAGTGCATTTGTCATGCCCAAAAGAGAATGGGCCACAGGCTCATGAAAAGTATAAAATCTGAAGTAGTGAATACATAACTACAAAAAGTGGCAAACAAATGGAAAAGAAATTTACTATCAGGAAAAAACAAAATGACTCAAGTTATTATAAAATAATATTCAAGCATATTATGGTATGGCAATTAGAAATAAGGTAAATCTTAACAAGTGCTCCGGCCGATTTTTTAGTATAAATGTGTTTATACCTTGAAAGAAGATACTAAGTATGTTCTAAGGAAGACGGAAACTTAAAGTGGCGGTAAGTCCTATCGGTCTAGATAACACAACTTGAATATTTTGTACCTACAGAAAAAAAACAAATTCCTTCATGTTGTTTGCTCTGTCGTATCACCTATTTTAATGAGCTCCTGTTCGTTCGCGTTGTGTGCTGCACAGTCTCGAATTGTCATGGGGAAACCACACCTTCCGAATGACGTCACAAAAAAACTCCACCAAAAAGTGACATCATTATAGACAATATCCAGTCGTAAATAAGCACGTTTCAATTTTCTCTGAAACAAAAGAAAGCACAGTGTTTTCAGCCAATGACAATATATAATGTTACCAAGTCGTAAATTTTTTTGGCAAATACACCTATTTTCTCCAATTAAGCGTTACTTGCACTAACGCCATGAGTGAATTAGCACGACCGTCTACACGCTCGATTTTCTTCCCCAGGAAAGTTTCCCCATAGTGTGAAAATTGTTACGTGAATTATCAAGATTTCACAAACTATTGTTATGGGCGTATAGAAAGGCTCGTAACTTTTGCCCAAAATCACGGTTTAATCAAGAGTGAACATATTTGCCCGACTTGTAAGGAAACGTGCCTTCTTGACTTGAACAAAAAAGACTTTCAGTGCGATAAAACCTATGTAAGGTAAGATATTTCCTGTATATATTTTGATTATCGTGTGAAATATTTGATTATCGTGTGAAATATGCTGGAGTATTGTCTCTCAGTTAGCCTAATGGCCGCTCAAATTTTTCGGAATTGTCATGAAGTGTGCAGGAAGGTAGTGCCCTTGAGGGGGGTCGCAGGGGGGCGAACCCCCCCCACCCCCACCCCGCTAGGCCTAGGTAGGTGTACGGCGCTCTAGGTTAGGTTAGGTGTTTGTTTGGTTAGGTAGTGCCCTGGAAATCACTTTTCTCCTGCTCCCCCCCCCCCCCCCACCCCCCCCCACCCCAAAAAAAACCCCGGTTCCCACTGGGGTCCCCCAAGATTGTTAGATGGGAACAAGGGTGTAAGTGCTTGATGCCACCAATATTAATTATCAGTTTAAGCATAATCAATAAAAAATACATCGGAAAAATATATATTCTTCTGCAAACAAGAGACGGAGCTCTCCTTTGTTTAGATTTACCAGAAAGAATGTAAATACAACAGTAGATCAGATGCGAAAAGCATCTGATGATGAACATCCAGCACATCATATGTGCCCTGCTGGCCCTGAATCCTGGTGTTTCTACAATAAAGCCATTGCCATAAAAGAAGAGATACCATCACATAAAACAAGGAAAAATCACCTTTCAAGAATACCTTACGAGCTTCGCACACATAAGAAGTGTGTTTTCAATAGTTTGTCTGACCCCCAGCTATTACAAAGATGCCGGCATGGCTGGTCTCAAAATCCAAATGAATCGCTGCATTCCAGGCTTTGGATGAAATGCCCCAAGGATAAGTTTTTTGGCCTGTTTAGAGTGAAATTTGGATCAAGTTGACAATTTAGAAAATAATTTTGGATACTTGCATAGCAACTTGATGGTAAAGTTATTTGGAAAAAGCCCTGATATAGACACGTCACTTACAATTTATAACAAAGAAAGAACAAGAAGTAAGCAGAAAGCTAAAACAATAACCAAGAAGAGAGAGAACGATGAAAAAGAGTAAAAAGCTGGAACATTCTAAGTAAACCCTGGCAACAATGAGGGAGCTGGCAACTCCTGACACCCATACACTAAGTGTATTAGTATGCTTAGGGTATTAATACAAATAAGGTAATTATAATAATGTTATTTTGACTTTTCTAAGAGAAAAGCGAAAATTTACATAGCAAATCTTTGGGAGCTCATAACTCAAAAACATACTTATTCGCATGTTGGTAGCCATTACTCGGTTATTTATTATCCAATTTTAGAGAGAAAGATACCATTGGTAAGAGGAATAAAAATCCCATATTTCCTTGTGAGCCGATTTTTTCTTTTTCTGTTTTTTTTTTAGATTTTTTTTTGGTGTCTAGACAAAAAAAAAATCATAAAAAAAATCAAAATTCTGTTCACACAGAATTATTCCGTATATAAAGTAGTTTTTATGGTATGATTTTCAATACAACTGAGGTCATATTAGCGGAGAAATCGCTACCTAGTTTTTGTTTTTTAAATCATAATTTTTGTTAATAAAACAAAGTTTTTGCTCAATGACTTGAAATTTTTATATGATGAAGGTATTCTATATATCTAAAACATATGAAAATTATGTATTTTGCATAATAATATGACAACATAGCGGAAGGTCCCCTTACACTTGGATAACTGACGGCATTGAGCATAGCGACTAGTTACCTATAGAAAAACGAGAGAAGTTAAGAATTAAGCTGACAATTTTTTGAGAAAAAGGGTTTTCGTGTAATTAAAATCAAAATTTTTACCTTGTACCAAATTGTGTCCTGACTGACTATTATACTCGGTTTTTTTTCTATCTGTCCACCCGCCTCTGGTGTTTGCGTATGATAACACTGCGTCCCGGGCTTTATATAGTTACATTCAGCTTACATTCGACAAATATAATAATATCCTATTTCGAATATTAACGGTGTAATTCGCATACAGTAAATTATTAAACACACTTTTCAGTTGCAAATGTACACCCAGATATCCTTTTATTTACCTAAAACTTACATATAGCGTAACTATCTAAAGCCCGGGACGCAATGTTACCAAACGCAAACACCACAGGATGGTAGACAGATGGAAAAAGAAAACAGTATAGGTGTGGCTACACTGTCCCGCTTTCACAAAAGAAATTAATGTAAAAGGGTGGGATTCATGCGTACTATGGAGGTATAAATATAGTATATAGACCTATAAACGGAAAAATATAAAATGGCGTTAAGAAGTACTTGCTAAGCGAAAGAACTTTAGGATATCATATTACCCAGTTCCTACGATGAAATATGACAGACATCACAGATACTACTAACCGATAATACACTAAGAACCAGTAGCCCTTCCAATCACAAGCAATATTTCCATGAATTAACTGATTAAAGGAATTAACCTTTACTTACATTTTCATTTTAACCTATGTCACTTGTGAAAATTCATTCCACTGAAATTTAATATTTACCAGCCGAAACCACTGAGCCCTAAAATAGACCATACTTACTCGGTGTTACATTCAATGGGATTCTTATCTAAAGAATTTCAAATGCCTTAATCAACTTCAGCCGGATTATGCCACCTGATACTAACCAAAACACCGTGCAGCACTGCGAACACGCAAAGGATACTAACGAAATATTGCGAGTTCAATAAGTAAGTCTTTCAATAATATGGCTACCGGGGAACTGATCGTCAAGTCAACACCTAGGAGAAATCTAGGTATTGTTTTACTATAGTTCCAACTCTTTCTATAATGATTATAGTATTATAGATGCACTTTGCTTAAAAAAATTATTAAACTTTGTCTCTGAACACTTTTTGGGGAAATTCACCATATGCGAGATATAAATGGTTATAAAATCCTTATCCTCGAAAAATTTCTAAGTGTTTTGTTTACTTTATCACGGACAGTTTGTGCTCTGATGGCGAATTTGTTTTTGTTTGGAACTGCATTGTGGTTCTGATGCGAATTTTTCCCCTCTTAATATTGCATTCTGGGTAGTTAAAGGTTATGTTTAGGATTCACGTGACCTGGTGAAATCTGACAGCTGTTAGCCATATTCGCTTGTCATTTGGTTTGAAGTCTCTCATAGAGTAACGTTAAGCTATGTCTCTGTGTTCGTCCTGTAATTTTGATTATTTTCGGTTAATTCAATGAATTTTTGAAAATTTTTTGACGAAATGAAACACGGTGCATTGAATTTTTAAGAGAACATGGAGTACTACCTGCAGCAGTAGAGTGTTTTAAAGTGTGGAAAGCCCTGTCAATTCAGAAAGGATAAGATAAAAACGTTTGGCGCTGTACCGGTTGCATATTTCCCAAGTCTGGAAGAGTTTAGGGATGGGGAAAATCAGGACCAATCAAAGCGCGTGGAGCTGATCCATGACGTCACAAGCCACGCCTTTTAGCTCCCTCAGTCCTATATCCATTACTGCCGCCAGTCACGATGCCGAAGAAATACTTCATTAAATTATTTCAAGAGCTAAAGTGCCCTAAAGGAAACCTAAGGAAACCTACGGTATTGTTGTTTTCGTGATCTAAGTTAGCCTACTGTAACCAAATATAGTTACGTAACAAACTCATCTTGTCAGTAGCTAATCTGAATACGGTTGTTTTTCAAGGTGTAATTGATAAGTTGCAGTATAAAATAGCCTTTTTGAGGTGGATTCCGTTTTCATAAAACCTTCGATATGTCCTTACCTGAATGGTCCATGTCATTCATTGTGTACAATTATATATAAGGTTTTTATTGAAAAATTTGTGCTTTTTATTTTTACTTTTCATACATTGTGTACAAAAAAATAAAAAGTGATAATATAATTCAGTATTGAATATTTTTAGCAAGCCCTTACTTGATTTTTGCTTAAAATTCATTGTGTACAAATAAAAGACTGATTATTTAATTTATTTAATATTCTTAGCAAACCTTTCGTACTTGTCATTCATTGTGTGCAAATTATCAAAATGAGTATTTCATTATTATGTAATACTTTTAGCAATTATAGGAGTACAGAATACTACCTATTTACGGAGCTACAGTAGACTTTTTACTAAGCTGAGCTAGAGCAGAACTGATACATAAATCTATTAAAACTCCAATATGCTTTAAAGTAAATATCGATTACACTTTTTCCCCACTCTTTCAACAGAAAATTTTAGGCAAATATTCAACATGTATCAATTATGAAGCCAGGGATAACGGTAGTATATGAGTATACTACTATTTTCATCCAAGCTCACACTCAATGGCCAAATGTATGCTTTAAATTAAGTGCATAAATTATGCCAAGCATTGGGGCAACTAAGATCAGGCCCATTCAGTGCTGAAACGGAAATTGACAGCAAAAGTTTTGAAAGGTGTTACAGGAAGAAAACCTCAAAGAAGTTGCACTATGAAGCAATCGTTAGGAGAGGGTGAACAATAAGATGGAAGAAAAAGAATATGAACGGAGGTAACAGTAAAATGAATGAAAGTAGTTGCAGCTAGGCGCTGAAGGGACGCTGCAAAGAACCTTAAGAAATACCTACATTGCACCGAATGAGGTGTACTGACGGCACTATCCCCCAAGGGGGTCCATAAATTTGTCATCAAAACTGTATCCTCCACATTTCTTTTAAGCATAGGGCAATTATTATTTTAGTTCTGTACATAATACCTTTTTATAGCCTGAAACAACAGACAGTAACGCCGGAAAAACGTTCCATGCTTTTACAATCGTCGCTTTCAAAGTCCAAGATTCTTGATGGGAGTCGAAGTACCGCAAAGTTCTTGGCCTACTAACTGTAGTCTGTAGTGCTAATTACAGGTCATAAACCATCATTTTTACCATACCATCAATTTTACCATCTTGTATATTGTTTGATTCATCCCAGTGTTATCGAAAATCTTTATAAATGGCATTAAACATGCATTTTTAAATATATAATTTAGCAACTTGCAATGAAAATATTATTTATGCAGTAAATATCGACTTTGCGAGCAGGAATTAAGAGGCACTGAGCACTATTACCAAGAAGGAGAAGCCAATAACGCATAATATATTTCACGGTGTATCACCATTTGAAGAATATATTGTTTGTTGACTTATTGTTGTTTCATTATATTTAGATATATCTTGACCTAAAATGTTATAGGTCATACAAGCCGTAAATTTGTGAAATGGGAAAGTTTATTTTTTCTTCGGGATTGTGACTTGGCAGTAATGGGCTATGAAGGACCGCAGGGAGTAGCTAAAAGGCGTGGCTTGTGACGTCATGGATCAGCTCCGCGCGTTTTGATTGGTCCTAATTTTCCCTATCCATAAACTCTTCCAGACTTGGGAAATATGCGTACCGGTTATGTTTTAGCCAAGAGACATAAAAGAGAAAATATTGTAATTTTACTGCAAGTGATCGGAAAGGCACATTTTTAGATAAGTTAAATTGCCGGTATGGAAGTTTATGATTTTGTTTGTCAGTTTTTGAGTGAATTTTTGGAAACATCACCCAATTGTTAAGTATTTAAATATTTCATCAAAGACCAGTGTTGATTGGAGAAGTTTCTGTAGTGAGGCGAGTCAGTTTTAGTACAAAAATCAGGAGCCCATCGGTGGTGTTGATGTTGAAGTGGAAATTTATGAATCACTAATTACTCATAGTAAATACCATAAAGGTCGCCCTCTATACCCAGTGTTGGTTGTTTGGTGGTATAGAGAGAACATCCAAAAAATTCTTTCTTGAGGCATTAATGATCCTGGTGCTGACAATCGGAAAAGTGATACTTTACTTCCTTTAATTAATCACTACATTAAACCAGGCTCTATTATTTACAGTGACTCGTGGCAATGTTATAATAAAATTCAGTGAGAGTGGATACACTCATTGTCAAGTAAACCACACAGAAAATTTTGTTGATCCCAATAATCCTAACATTCACACTCAAATATTGAAAGATTGTGGCGAGATATTAAGGAGTGGTATTAAAAAAGACTATATGAAACAATACTTGTAGGTATTTATTTATTAGGCACTACCAGGATTCAGTTTTGCACCAATTTTTACTTGAGCTGCTAAACTGTATCCATCTTTAAGTGACACTCAGCCACCATCACACCTATGGAATCCTTTTCTGATGACTACGACAACGACACTGTAGATGAGCCGCAACCTTCTTGTTCTGGATATAAACCATCAAAACGTTTGTGTCCATCCAATTAAGGTAAATTTATAATTGTATTTCAATTAGTATTGTAATATAATATAAGTCCTAGGTTAGGTTAGGTGTCCTAGGTTAGGTTGGTTTCATCTGGTTAGGTCATTTAAACACTATCCGGAGGGGAGGGGGGGGGGGGGGGGTACAGTCAGGGCAAACCGCATCCTAGGTTAGGTTAGGTGTCCTAGGTTATGTTAGGTTGGTTTGATCTGTAGGTGCTCTTTATTCATTAATTCAAATGCTGGGTAGATCTAAGCCCTTATTCTGTGGCGAACTAGACTATGCCAGTTGACTTTTTTTTCTATACAGTTTTACTTCCTGAACAAGAATTTAAGATATTTTTACTTTTAATGAGCCCTCTAACTTACTTTCTTACACAAACAAAAAGCAGTTCCAGTTACTCATTATTGGCTGAGAGGTGTGACATCGTTATGACGTCATGGGTTTCATAACCAATTACGAACGACTTTAGTCGAAAACTAAGTTTCACTAGCATTTCAGCGGAGTAATAAAGTTACCTGTCCAGTGTCCACTGGTATCCTTGTTTGACTGAATACTCAAATAATGAAGCAAAAACGACATTTTTGTCTTCCTGTAGCTATGACAGAGGTAGTGGCTGGCCCTCTCTGGCATTAATTTTGACAGAGACCTTCGATTTCCTACCGATTGTTTGCAGTGCAATGTGGGTTACGGTGAATTTTATCATTATTTGTCTAGTGGTGGTAAAGAAGTTGATTGAATATGCTCAAAGACATAATTTAATTCTAAAGCAAAAAAACTGCGAGTGTTGTGGAGCTATTTGTCGGATCGACTACAACAGGAATGCCTTTAGGTGTGATCCGCCACGGTAAGTAGCCTTACTGTAACCCCTGTGGCTAGCGACGCAGCGCAACATTACCTCTTGCCAGTACATGCCGTGCTTGCCAAGAATCTTTAAATATGCGGATAAGGCGCAAGCGCTGTTCCACCATGGCCATACTGACAGCACACATAAATCGATCGTTGTGGATATGTAGTTGCTCCCTACTTTGTTTGTTGTTGTTTTGGTATCGCCGCCATATTGGTTTTGGTGTTCTTCTTCCGCTGATTTCGGTCGAGTCGCCTTGTTTAGTACTGGCCCTTGGCAGTTAATTACAGTCGTCCGAATAAATATTACTTTAAAATTCTTGTTCAGTGGGTTAAAAATACATAGGAAAACGTCAATTGCCATAGTCTAGGCCACTGTGGGATTGCTTCTGTAGAAATACCGATTTTTTAAACCTGGCAAACTTGCACTTAACTTGCACTTAGCTGCTTGTCGCTGATTGAATGAATGTTGTGTTGTCCGAATCTGCTTTGTTTTTACACGGTTTCAGAATTGTGACTATACGGCCATAGATTGAGATAAGAACCAAATTATGTAATGTAATGTAAATACCAGTTGTAATAAACTTAAGTATTAAGAAGTTACATACCAAATTATTATTATAATAGTTAACAGTTATGAAACAACACCCTCCGAAGCTGTAGACTTGAAATATGTTTCAAACGCATGAACTTTAATGTTTAAATTTCTAGCTAGATTTTTAGTGCAATCATGCCATTGGTTGTTTGAAAAAAAAACTTATTGTACATTACTGATGTTGTATAACGCCTAAGAACAAAATACTATGGTAGAAATGTAGATTGCTTGTCAGAAAATTTGGGGTGGAGGAGTTGTGGAAGGAACAGACTCTGGTTGACAGAAAGTTGAAGTCTCTCAGCGGGAGGTTCAAATGCGGGTTGTGGTGTTCTTGTCTTCATAAAATAATAAAGATGTTTAATTATCATAATGTTCATTTTTTGCATTTCAAAGTACTGCTCACGGAATGTCACTGATGTTTTAGAATATGTATAAAGGCAAATTACATGCAATGAATTTATACCATTTCCTGGCTGGTGTGCCACTCTCTATATAAAAGACAGTAAATTGACTGTTCCTCAACTAGAAATTTTCAATTATGTCCTATTCCAGTTGGTTTTTCTTTATCTGGCGTCCATCGTATTTTTAGATGAGGCCTTAATTATATTATATTTTTGTAAATCATAACGGATCTATGAATAATAAGAGCAGAAGCCCTTATATTTGAGAATGTTAATTGTTCTGTTGTCTTTTGTTCCATCTCAATAAACTTATACCATTTTTCAATAGAACAGGGAAACAAAAGGTTCTTAGGAACCTAAATTTAAAGTATATTTTCATAACTGTTCATTTTAATAATACAGTAGCTGTATTAGGCAATAATGGCATAAATGAAAAGAAGTCAATAATAATATATTAAAAACGAAAAACAGTAAGAGTCACAACAAAATAAACAACAACTAAGTACTTATAACAGTAGTAATAATAATACATCAATTAAAGGCGTCAGAATTATATAAACAAAAGTATCGATAACAGTATTCAGGGTCACGGATGATAAAAAATTATCATCAGTATCATGTTAACAAAAGTATCAATAAAACAACATGAAATAGAGCTAGAATTTTAGTCCAGTGTCAGAGCATCTTCATCACTACTATCATCAGTAGTGCTATCATTCAAGTCAATTACAAATTCATCAAGTAACTTATCAAATGCTGAATCTATGGCACGATACACTTCTTCGATTCTCTTGACATGTTCTATAGCATTTTGCTAGTGCTGTGGCGTCACGTGATCAACGGCTTTTGTAATTTTTTCTACAATTTTCAGAGACTGGTCGCTATTAGAATTACGTTTTTTTTTTTATTTCTGTCTTCACTTGGCCCAGATAAGTTTCGATAGGGTTGAAAATGCAGTGATAGGGAGGTAGACGAAGCACTTTATGGCCATAGTGAGATGCAATTTCATCTATTTCGTACATTAATTTCCTGTGGCGCTGGCAGATCTGAAGAAGTTTCGAGTTTTGTAACAGAATGGTCATGGTCAAATGTTATTTAGACAACAACCTTCTATGAATTGGGCCTTTTCTGTTGCTACATGTCAGGACCGTTGTTGATTATTTTAGTGATAAGGAGCATTATCGATGAGGATAAGGGACGCCTTCTTGATATTAGGAAGAAGTTGTTCTTAACCACATTTTGAACCTTTCGTTATCCATCGAGTCATGGTAATCACCCTTTGATCCGTTTTTTTATTTGAACCTGGAGCCTCTCCCTGACTTCGTTGTCGGTCCTACTGATCCATCTTCATTAGTCCAGCACTTTTCGACGGTGAGGTTCTGGTTCACCCAAGTCTCACCCACGAATACCTCCGGTCTTGGGTTTGACTCTAGATTTCTCTTGAGTTCTCTAAGATACTTGTTCCTTGTTACAATGATGTCCTGTCTCTCCACGAGTATCTTTCTTCCGTTTGTGACTTTCTTGTACCTAAAACCAAGATACATGACTATTTGTAGAGGGAACTTCTCGAGCCAGTAAAATTAGTAGGAGGTTCCCGAACTTTTTGCCGACAATTTTTGGACTAATGTCGGAAGGTCTCCTCTTTCATAAAAGGTTAGGATCTCTCTCCTAACACATTCTCTGTCGAAACTATCAAGATGATCAACAGTCTATTTCCTTTTTTCCTTTCCTTTTCCGGGGCAAGGGTGAATGAATTCTACCGTCGGAAGATTTCATCTTCTCAGATTTGATGCGATAGATAGTTCTCTGAAACTTTAGTTGCTGTTGCTGTCGCCTTAATGATTTCTTTGAAGTGAAATACTGAAAAACATTCATTATTATATTACGGCACTGACTGGTAAAAGCCTACTGCCAGCAGCATGTATATACCTGGTGTTTAAAGTGCCTTCACCACTGCTTTGTTCCATATCGTCTCTTGTGGCCATGGCTGAAATAGGTGAAATCGACGACAGCGAGCCAAGTGCCAATTTACTCGATAGCCTATTCTAAGCTGATTGATGATAGCAGTGTGCAGACGACAACTCGCCGGCTGTTCGTTTCTCACTCCTCCACCCCAAATGTTTCGGCAAGCTTACATTTTCTAACGATAGTATTTGTTGTTAGGCGTTATACAACCTTCAGCAATGTACAATAAATACGTTTTGCTTTTTTTTTTCTTTTTTTTTCCAAACACTAATGGCACGATTGCGCTAAAAATCTAGCTAGAAATTTAAACATTAAACATTAAACTTCATGCGTTTGAAACATATTTCAAGTCTACAGCTTCGGAGAGTGTTGTTTCATAACTGTTAACTTATTATATAATAATTTGGGGTATGGTAACTTCTTAATACTTGAGTTTATTACAACTGGTAATTACATAATTTGGCTCTTATCCTCAATCTATGGCCGTATAATCACAATTCTGAAACAGTGTGAAAACAAAACTGTAGATTTGGACAACACGACATTAATCTAATCAGCGACAAGCAGCTAAGTGCAAGTTTGCTAGGTTTTAAAAAATCGACTATTAGACTATGCAGGTGCGGTTTTTCTATGCAGTTTTAACCTCCTGAACAAGAATTTTAAGTAATATTATTCGGACGGAATAATTAACCCCCAGGGGCCAGTACTAAATACTGCAGAAAAATGCCACTTGGTTAGTTTGCACAAACCTACCCTTCCAAAGTAGAACAGGCATAGCGCAAGATGATAAGGAAAAAGAACCCGCAGGAAAGGTAAGTTGTCAAGAAAGAGACAAAGCAGCTCCTTGAGAGGTGCTGATTAACTCAACAATGGAAATAGTACCTCAGGTAAGGTGATAGCCAAGTTACCTAATGACAGAGAGGGAGAATGTATAAGGCAGCAGGTGAAGGCAACACGATGCTTGAAAAAACTGCGTTTAGTTTTTAGCCAATCAAATGAGCAAACTAAAGATGGATATTTCAAAACGAGAGAATTTGTTAAAGATGATTTAGTTAGCCTTAACGTCATTTTGTAATTGGGTAACTTTTATCATTGACGAAGGCTTAAAGAGAACTTATTATAGATATACATGTAATTTTAAAAGCTGCACAGCTGAGCATGTCCTGTTCTCTTCAGTTCCAGCTCAATGACTTTTTGACATCTGTTTCTTCAATGAGTTGTCGGTCAGGTAATGGGCAAATTGTCAGGCTCCCAGGTGGCTGAATTATAAGATGTTTGATTCAGATAGAATGATAATGACAGCAATATTCAACTGATTCTAGTGCAAATTTATGTCCTACCCATAAAACAAACTTATCTAAGTTGGGAAGCTAGTTTCTCTTGCATAACCGAGACGATACTCAATGTAGATATTAGATCGTTGATTCAATATTTCAAAGACTGGTTTCTAATTTTTAAATTTTAATTGAAAACATATAAGAAAAATACATTCTCATAATTATGATGCAAATTGAATTACTGCTGTAATTATCATTTGTCCTCCCTTTTCATCTTATACTGTTTTTTGGACCACCAAAAAAAAAAAAAAAAAAAAAAAAAAAAGGACAGAGGAAGCAAACATCCATACCTCACCTATTCCTGGTGCAAATAATACCTTCGGAGCGGAGTCTCTGTTCGAATAAAAATTGCATTTGTTTATTTTGTCCTTCCGGACTGCTCGTATATCTTTCAGGCTCCATTATCTATAACGAGTTCACTCTGTCAAGCGACGTCGAAAATCTTCCGCGAGACCACCTTTCCTCTTTTATTTTCACTCCTATTGCTGAAATATTTCACGAGACAAACCTTTTATATTTTCCTAGACAGTCCCGGCCATGGCCTTTTGTTTTCCAAAAAACCGTTCCAGTACAAAGTTGTCCTCATAATTCCAATAAAATTTCATAATTCCGATTAGATGTCACTTATTTTCGCTATTATGTGAAACTGTCTCTGAATAAAAAAACAATGAATGAATACGCAATGAATTTGAGAGATTTAAATTCTCGAATACCCATTACATCCTCTAGGCATTTGTGGACTAATGAGTATCGAGTTGCTTTTGAAACTTGTTGAACAAGGTAGCAACTTTGTTTTCACTTATAATACACGACTTACGGACATGACACATATAAATATTGAAAGTTATTTTATAATCTTTATTTCTTTACGGACTACCTTCTTCTCAGAGCGAATACTCGCGGTATATTCCTGCACCCCTTAAACTTATCTGTGTTAACAATAATTACGCACGGCTTCTCTAAACCAATAACAAATTGCGGAAGCAATTTTCCGAATCAGCACTGCTCTTACTCGCTCTTCGGGACATTAAACAGAAACATAAATGAAAATAAGGAGGACAAAAATAGGTCAGAAAGCTTTTATGAGCCTTCCATCGTGGGTTAGATTAGTCAACGTAAGAAAGGTAACAGCCAGAGGAATTAAGAGAGAGGGTTTTAACACATTATTGGTTCAGGAAACTGGTCGTATAAAATGGGCAGTGGAAAAAGCAGAGATTAGTGAATATTTTTATTCCGAAAAGAAAGAATGGTGTCTTAATATTAATCCCGAAAAGCATTAAATGAAATAAAGTTTATGGCGCAATTTATTGTACTGTCAGATAACATGTGAATTATACGTAGTACACGGAATTATGACAAAAACTTCTATCCATATCAATGTCAGTGTTTGTATGTGTGTGTATGTAAGAGAGAGAGAGCTTAGAAGAAAGGTATGAAACCAATATTAGGTTTTGGTTGTGAAAAAGGGCCATTTGAAAGGAGACAAGGATGCGGTGATTCAAACGACTATTTCCTTTCTCTCTCTCTCTCTCTCTCTCTCTCTCTCTCTATCTCTCTCTCTCTCTCTCTCTCTCTCTCTCTGAAGCAAAGTTGTTTATTATTTGTTTATTTCATATACCACTGAAAAAGTTGAAGGACTCACGGAATATCATCAAGCTAATAGAATTGCAGGTCGTTCGAATTCTCTCAATATTCATTGCCTTTCAGAAGGATTAGACCCGAGAGGGCTTTCCCACCACCACCGAGATCTCGTCAGAAAGACTCCACAAAAAGTTTCAATTTTCTTCTTCTTCTCTTCTCCTTATCCAGGGCATCCTCTCACTGCACCATTTTCCTGGAATCTATTTCTCGCACCCCAGAAATGGCTTTTCGAATTCGGGTAAAAATTTCATCTCCAAGAGTATTAAATGTCTTGACAATGGCGCGTAACTTAATGCTGTTAAGTTAAGTTGTTAAGTTACTAAATGCTATTATATATTTTTTTCACCATTTCTATTAGCTATATTGGGGAAATAAAAAACTGTTCTAGAATATAAGCATTTACTGATCATGACACACGATTTTATGCTGTGGAGTCCAACATTCAGAGAAAAAAAATCTAAAGGTGCCTTGAAATGATTTTTCGATTAATTTTATGCTTGAATCAATAATGTTAGCAACGCGTTTTATTTTATTTTTTTTTTTCACTGGAAAAGAAGACATCAATCAACGCAGCGTTCCCAGTGTGGGTGGGAATATGAGAATATCTTGCGCTATTCCGTTCGTGCACTTGCAACCTACTGTATTTGCTCTGTACGTTACTGAAAGCGTTTTTATTCACACTCTTACGATTGAGGATACGCCTAACATTTTATTTATTTATTTTTTTTTAACTTTTTATGAAAAAACTGACAGGGAATTTTGCAGTGTATAGATGCATCACTTTTGAAAGAAAGTTATGTATTTCTTTAGAGGAAAAGTGGTAAAAGGGGATCTCATATATAATTTAAATCCATTATATGTTATATCTAAATAAATAAAAAAATTACGGGTTTGTTCAATTTTACAAAGCATTCGAATACTATGATGTTTCTTTACAGGACTCACTCGTTATTATGCCTTGTATTATATTTTTCTTACTGTAATTTATGCTAAACCATGAAATAAATATGTAAATTCTCCTTGGAAATGTTAAATTTGAGTTATTCCAGACTCATAATAAAATATTTCGCCTGCATCATATCATTAGCTTTGACAATATTATTCTTTTCATAGAAATGTGAGAAGAAAGGAAAAATAATAAAATCATGATTTCTTCTCATCTGAGGGCTGGAGACGTAGCTTTGGTTTGATTCTATTATGAAACGAAATGCATCTCAAGTATTTTACTGAATAATGGGAGTTAGATCTACTCTCTCTCTCCTCTCTCTATCTCTCTCTCTCTCTCTCTCTCTCTCTCTCTCTCGTACCTTAATTGTAAGCCTCTTCCATTGCCTTCAAATGTATAACAACAACAATTCCCAAAAAATAGTGCATGTGAGGACCGCCTTTTTAAGAATTCCAAGAGAGCACAATTATGTCACATTTACTTGAAAATATTTGCATTATTTTTGTCGGGAAATGTAGCATAGAAAACATTTCAATTCAAAATAAACTAAGAACCAAAGAAAAGTGAAACTTTGGATACCACGCTATGACAAAAAAAAAATGACTTTTTTTTTAAAGTTAAAAAAAAACATCTATTTTTTTTTACTCACATGCTTTAAGTAAAAAAAAACATCTATACCGTGATTCCTATATTCCTTTTCGGAATATTTCCCTCCACAGCACTAGATGTTATTTTCTGTATTAAAATGAGATAAATTCAAGCTGGCTGAACTTTTTCGTTATGTTTAAAAGCAAAGAAAAGACCTATAGCTACCAGAAGATCCCTCGTGAGAAGGCTGTGTCACTTAGGGACATTTTCACATGATAATATTCACTTTCCAAATCTATCGTTCTCTTAGATAAAAATCAATTTGTGTTACTGACATTATGACTTGGAACAGAGCATGAAATGGAAAAAGCATATGCTGTCCTGTTTGGAGGTAAATTTGTTTCTTCTATTACAGATGAGATTATGGAAAGAAAATATGAATGATATATTGGCTATCATAGAAAAATATTGTTTCTTAGGCCACATCTAAGTTGTGGCTCCTCAGCCGGCCTCCTTTACGGGGGTAGAGTAGGCTCAGAACCGAATCTCATATTAAGGACGTATTAAATTTATTGTTTTGTGAAAATAAGACAGCCGAGATTTTTTTTTTTACAAAATTATCAGGCGATTAACTTATGAAGACTATGGTATTTGAAATGGTTGTAAGAACTTTACCTCCTGGGCTCTATGTGAGCACAGGTATAAACGGAGACCTTATCTAGGTCATATGTACTTTGTAAGGAACTAGCTCATAATGAAAAGAAAGTCAATTTTAGTATATTATAAGCATTTTAACATTCAAATATTCTAACTATATGCACCCCTTTGTATTCAGTATACATACAATACATAACATACATACATACATACATACCATACATATATCATACATATATATATATATATATATATATACTATATATATATATATAACATATAAGATATATATATATATATATATATATATATATATATATATATATATATATATATATATATATATTATATAATATATATATGTATATATATAGTAAATTCTTCAGCTTAAAACAGGATACGTCTCAAGTATAAAACGTCCATTAAAACAACTCTGGTTTAAAAAACTAAGGACTATATTTCGGTGGACTAACTTCCACCCTTATCAAGTTTAGTCCACCGAAATATAGTCCTTAGCTTTAAACCAGAGTGTTTTAGTGGGTCTGTTATACTTAAATATATATATATATATATATATATATATATATATATATATATATATATATATATATATATATATATAGATAGATATATATATATATATAGATATATATAAGGATATATATTATATATATATATATTATTATAATATATATATTATATATATAATATCTATATATATATATATCTATCTATATATATATATATACTATATATAATATATATCATATATATACTATATATATATATATATATACTATATAGTATATATATCTATATATATATATATATATATTTAAGTATAACAGACCCACTAAAACAACTCTGGTTTAAAGCCTAAGGAACCCTATAATTTCTGTCGGTGGACTAACTTGATATAATATATAATATATATATATATATATATATATCTATATATCATTCTTTATATTATCATTAAATAATATTTTTATATATTTTATATATTATATATATATTCTTATAATATATATATATACACATATATCTTCATAATATGATTTTTTAACACAACACTTCTTAGTCTTTCCCCGTTTGCTATTCAGTATCCAAGTACACGTATACGATTAAATTATGTACATAAGCCAGACAGACATATGTAAAATTGTACAATTGTTCCTTACTAA
>NC_061093.1:35845394-35857894 GCF_015104395.2 Macrobrachium nipponense
CATTAAGCGAAGGAAAAAACAGAAACTTAAACATTGGTTACGAAAAATTATAGTTAATAAAGTGTGAACAACAATAGAAAGTTCTCTACAAAGCATGATGACAATCGGTGGATATAAAAGTAGCACATTTTCTTTGCACCTTTGTTTCTTTCTATTGCAGAGAAGAGTCAGAATGTCCACGCATAAATTCTTACGCTCCTTTTCAAACCTTACCACTTTATAAAGATGACCGGTACCCGTGTTCTCATGGGACCGCTCCATCTAAACCAGTCGACCATATTCCTCTCGATCGACACAATGTTTTTGTTTTATATGGCCGTGACAGGGTCGAGGGCTTGGCCGCTGGAGCAGCAGTGTTAATGAGTTCTCGTGCCTCTAGGGGTTTTTACACTATGTCGGTAGGAGAAGATGTGAAACTTGAGATTTATCCCAAAATTTTCCCCGTGAGTGATGGATGTGAATGAATAGAGGTGGCATTTGGAAGTGGCCAGCGAGTCTGAGTAGCGTGAAGCGCTCATGACGGAGATACCTGGGATTTCGTCTGAATGACATCGTTGAATGGTTATGAGATGTTCTGAAAGGGCGTACGCTGCATTTGCTGTCGATAATCCTGTGGGATTCGTTCGGAGTGGCTACCTTTAGAGCGATTCTATACACAACGTCTCGATTGAAATCTTAGGCTTCGAAGGGGAACTTGGAAGGTATGTTGAGTGGAACAAACTACCCTGAACTTATTTTGACACTAATGTGATTTATGATGCCATTAAAGGTTGAAAAGCGAGGCGT
Organism: Macrobrachium nipponense; assembly: GCF_015104395.2. Taxonomy (NCBI): domain Eukaryota; kingdom Metazoa; phylum Arthropoda; class Malacostraca; order Decapoda; family Palaemonidae; genus Macrobrachium; species Macrobrachium nipponense. The sequence continues at coordinate 35,846,181 of NC_061093.1, forward strand.
ATGATTTATATGACAGCAAGGTGAAATGGGCTTGTTTTCCCTGGAACTCCTGTCTGAAGAAAGAAAATAGCTCAGGGCAAAACATCTGGATCTTTTATGCTCAAAACACGCCATATTTTCACATTTCTTTGCTTTACACGTTCTTTTAATTTTCTGAAAATTAAAATGAGGGCGAAAATGCAAGTGTCATGAAGTGACGCATGCTACATCGTGCATATATACAACCGTGCACACACACACACACACACACACACATATATATATATATATATATATATATATATATATATATATATATATATATATATATATTATATATATATATATATATATATATACATATATATATATATAGGATATATATATATATATATATATATATATATATATATATATATATATATATATATATATATATATTATTGTTTTTAGAGCTTCTGAATATTGTGATATACTAGAAACTAATTTAAAAATGCAAAGATAAGCTTTATCCCGTGCTCGTTTATAAAAAGACTGATGCAATATAGAAATGGCGAATTCCTCCAATCATTTGGAAAAATGAGATTTAATATTCGCGGCCAATAATATATTTCAACGTCTAGCCTGGTTTTTTTTTTTTAGTCGTATATTTGCAAATAATTAATATGTAGAGAACAATTAAATCAGTTTTGGTCAAGTATGCTGTGGGAAAAAAATGATTGCCTCTGCAATAAAGTTTTTATTCATATAAAGCACATGCATATATATATATATATATATATATATATATATATATATATATATATATATATATATATATATATATATATATATATATATATATATATATATATATGCATGTGCTTATATGAATAAAAACTTTTATTGCAGAGGCAATCATTTTTTTCCCACAGCATACTTGACCAAAAACTGATTTAATTGTTCTCTACATATTAATTATTTGCAAATATACGACTATAAAAAAAAAAAAAAAAAAAAAAAACAGGCTAGACGTTGAAATATATTATTGGCCGCGAAATATTAAATCTAATTTTTCCAAATGATTGAGGAATTCGCCATTTCTATATTGCATCAGTCTTTTCAATAAACGAGCACGGGATAAAGCTTATCTTTGCATTTTTTAAATTAGTTCTAGTATATCACAATATTCAGAAGCTCTAAAAACTAATTTGTCTGTTGGGCAATCTAATTCAGTGTTTGCATTTTGCTCATTATCATATGCTTTATAAAACGCACCCTGTTGATGTTTATAACGTATTCATCAGAAATTTGATAACAAATCTCTTCTTTCTGATCACTGGAGTGGCTTTTAATTAAAAAAAGGTATGGCAATACGGGAAACGATCCGGGCATTGGGTCATCTCCTGTATTGGAATTTAGGAAATATCATATATGTCTTTATATCTGAGGCATTCGGTCAACTACTGTAAGGTGTTCTTCGAAGAACTATTCGACTTATCTTTTTATCTGTCTTGTCTATTAACTGTCGGTCAGGTCAAGTATGCTCAAGGATACCAAATCTGACAATCGATTTCTGAAGGTTAGGAAACATTTGATTAAGAGTTAAGTGGTTTTTATCCAGCTTACTTCCTTGAACTTGTGTGTCCTTTTTTATGTACATTGCTTGATAATCATTAATCCCTGTTTATGTTAGTCACTCCTCTGACATTCCCGTTCTCTTCCACTCACAGTTATTGGATATATAGTTACTCATTTTAGTTTCTTAGAGATACATATTTTATATATTTTAGGTAACAATAATGATCTCTTTATTTTTTCTTTTTTAACACTTTCTGGATTTGCTCACCTCTACACGACTTGGATTAGAGAAAATAAATGAAATTCTTCACTTTCACCAATTTATTATCTAATATCAAGGAAGATTATTAACTTCAAACTTTATTTTCGCCTCCCCACCCACCCCCAACCCCCCCCCCCCCCCCCCCCTCTCTCTCTCTCTCTGTCTCTCTCTGCCTCTCTAACTCTCTCTCTCTTCTCTCTCATGCAGTTTTGGTATCCTAACTGTATGCGTTATTATATTATATTGGCATGAATATATCGATGTACGTAAGAGTGTTTCAGTTTCTTCAGTAACATTTGTTAGGACGAGCTGTTTTTTTAAGGATATGCAAAATAGCATCTCTTAGTCTAATAATAAAAGCAGTTATAAATATGTTTATGATAAATCTGATTTTTTTGAAATTACAGTTTCAATTTATTTCACTCTACGTGAAGGATTTATTTTATATTGTAATATCTGAAATGAAATACAATCCCCAGATGTTTAAACAGTGAAAAAACATTTACACAGAGAATGTCTCAAATGTTATTACGAAAACTATAAAGTATTTGATTGAAATTAAAAGCTGATTCATTTCCAAATATTTGGCTTCGTTACGAAACTGATTGTTCCAGAATTAATCTGGTTATGTTGCACAAAGAATATTTTTTTGAGCACGAGGAATTCGCTTCCATTTAATCCGAGCTAAGAGATTCTGACCTAATTGCTGAAAAAAAAAGAAAAAAAAAACTTAATTAAATAGCTAGAGTAAAAGTTCAAGCAGTCAGATTATCCAAAGAAACACGGCGAGAGGAAGGGTCATCGATTTAAACTTCTACCGTAAAGGTTCATGAGATCTAATAATTTTTGTCATTTACCCCGTTGTCGTCAACTCCCACTCGGTTTCCAAGTCCACTAAAAAAAAAAAAAAAAAAAACAATCTTGCATGAGTAAACAGTGGCTACGAAGTTGCCCCACACGTGCTCAAGTATTAATGCAAAGAAGGTAGCGCATAGGGCATTTAAGACAAAAAGATTTTGCAAAAAGACTTTCCCTTTCATTCATAGAACAGAAGAGGGTTGAGCTTCGGACGATATTGCCGGTTTTCTAAAAAATGAGAGCCTTTGACTTTCTTCGAGAAACCATTTCTTTCTACTCCAAGAGACAAATCTGTGTTGTTTGGAAAAACGAACTGATAAAACTGAGAGTTACTACGAACGTGAAAGCAATCTTTCAGTAACATTCGCAAAGTTATTTGTAAAATCTTTATTATCATTATTTTGAGCATACTAAACATTTATTTACTACATTTGTAACAAACAGCATGAGGCGCAAACTATAGTAGATTCACATCAACCGTGCATTTCACGTCTAGGCCAGTCCCTTGATTGGCTGTTGATAAGCCAATCAAAGGGCTGGAAACTCTCAGTCTCTCTCGAAAGTTCACGTTGGCAGGATGTATGTTCCACCTCTCCGAAAGACGTATATCCCAGGAGAGATGGAACATCATCCTTCCCATGTGAACTCTCGAGAGAGACTGAGAGTTTCCAGCCCGCGATTGGCTTATCAACAGCCAATTAGCAGCATCGTAAGGGCCTGGCCTAGACATCAAATGCACGGTGATGTGAATCTACTTTATAGTACATACAATTGCTGCTTATCTCTTGCCGTGTCTTGAGAACTAGAGGCGATAAGTTCATCTTTTGGGGAGAACTACATTTTGTGATTAAAATTTAATTTCATCTAAGTATAATTTCTTTTGGATTATTCACAACCTGTTGCGTATAATCACCAAATCATAATATGAAGTCAATCATATGCATATAACTTTTCGCTGTTTCTTTTTAATGATGGAACTTTTGCAATACTTATAAGTAATAAAAAGGATAAATATATTGATTGGAATGCCATTAACATTGGTAGATTTCAACGTTATTTTTTATGCAAATGAAGCACTCACAGCCAAAATATCTATAACATTAATAAAGAAAGTATTGCAATTAATATGAAGCAAGATACGTTTGTTGGGTGTATGTAAAGAAACAGCATTCAGACACTAGTACAAAGAAGATATGATCAAAATATACATAACGGGATTAGTTGTATATTTCTCAAAACTGGTTTAAACATACTGTATGTGATATTCCCTGACATACGTGTGTATTTCCGATCACGTGGATGACATAAAGTCTTCCCACGGCTCGGTCTCTAAGTCGAAGTTGGACGTGAAAGCTCAAGTGTGACATTCCGAGGAGTTGTGTAGAATTTATGCCTTGTTTGCAGCTACGTAAACGACGTTGCTTCCATTATGCCCCTACCCATGACGTCACGCGGGCTCATCACAGATGGGACCCTGGCTGGTCACTGGTTAGTAGTACAACAGAACATTCGACCATCCTTCTTCGTCTGTGCATTGATAGTTTCAGTTAATTCTAGTCTACCAGTAACCTAATTATTACCAGTGTCAGTTATCCTGCATGCGATGAGCCCGCGTGACGTCATTGTCTGACCGACCTGTCTTAATGGGTTGTGCCCCTACCCGAGAAGCCAGAGCAAAAGTAACTTCTCGTGAAATCGATACTGTAGGAATGCAACAAGCTTTCAGCGTTCAGTTTGCTAAATTTTCATCATATGCAGTTTCCGGAGTTTTTTTTTTTTTCTGGGAGTCTGATGTCCACCATTTATACAAGATATACTCCAATCCGAAAAATCGAGTAATTTGAGAAATTTTTGATGTATTTTTAGGCATTTGTATTCTATTTCGCAAAGAAAGTAACCGAGAAGTACTCTTCTATTCCTCATGGATTTGTAGTACGTGAAAAAAATAGGTCCCACAAAAAATACGGATGATTGGTCATTTCTGCCTTCTTGAACAGATTATATATATATATATATATATATATATATATATATATATATATATATATATATATATATATATATATATATATATATATATGTGTGTGTGTGTGTGTGTGTGTGTGTGTGTGTGTGTGTGTGTGTGTGTGTGTGTGTATGTGTGAGTGTACGGGAGACTGCGCAAATTAGGGTAAACTCTTCTTTGGTACTTAAAGATGTTATGTGACAGTTTTGGTATGCCATTAAGAAGAACAGTATACCTGTGGAAAAGCGAATCGAATAACATTCTTTGCGTAAAGATCCAAAAGTCCCACATCTCGCAGTATTACCCATTACCCCTTAAATTTTTTATATTCTCTGCGGCCTCCTTCATAACAAAGAGCAGCCACTCAGCGTAGCTTCCCCAGAGATGGAAGATATGAATAAAGATATTCCTTCCTTTGTGGATTTAGGGGACGCTTCCACTACTGAACCTTTTTCTCTTGTGGAACTTCACATCTTGTTTTCTTTCATCATCGATTTGTTTTATATAAACACATAATTTTGCACCGAAACAATAAATTTTATTTCCTTCTTTTAGTTTTTCCTAATTTTTCAATTAAGTTATCTTACCTTGTCACAATCACGAACAAACTATATATAGATATATCTATATATATATATATATATATATATATATATATATATATATATATATATATATATATATATATAGCTATATATATATATATATATATATATATATATATATATATATATATATATATATATATATATATATATATATATATATAATATATATATATATATATATATATATATATATATATATATATATATATATATATATAATATATATATATATATATATATATATATATATATATATATATATATATATATATATATTATATATATATATATATTATATATATATATATATACTATATATATATATATATATATATATATATATATATATATATATATATATATGAAATGGAACATAATTTTTCCGCCAATTTTCGTTCAAGAAAATTTGAAATTCACAGCCTGCTGTATTGGTGTATTTTCATTAATTCCGATAGAAGGCTGCCTATGATCAACTATCAAATGTGGGTATGCGACTGAGGTACGTTCCAGACAAGACCAAAGATGTAATTCCTTTTGGCGGGAAAATAGACCTTCACAAATCTTCACAGACGCTTGCAGAATGTCTACAGAGACCTGGCAGTGGATAAAAGCACTGTGAATTGTTGTGTGGGGCAGGCGCAGGAGATCAGGACGGAATTCTTTGTCCTTCGTCTGTTGATGAAGACGCTTCGTCCAATGATTCAGTGTTTTTATCCACTGCCAAATATTTTGACGGTCAATGCCATAACTGAACTGCTTTTTGCACACTATGCAGTTCATGTATTTCACAGTTACATATAAGGTGGCACACAATCAGCACGGCTTATTACCATTTCAGTTTGTAATTACTGTATTTCCTGAAGAATAACGTAAAGTGCTGAGTCTGACCTGTTATAACAGAAACCTTTGGTGTAACTATATTAAGAATATTACTGACTACATGACGGAAAGACGTTTGCTATGTAAATTTTATTCACACAGTAATAAAGTCGCTTCGTCTCATGAAAATAACATTTGTATTTTTTTATATATATATTATAATGGCAGGTATATGACTAACCAACGCATTGACTTATCAAAGGATTTACTTATCCAAGCATTGACTTATCAAAGGTTTAACTTATCAAAAGCATTGACATATCAAAGGATAATGGTATAAACTTATCAAAAGCATTGCATGTCACCTAAACTTATCCACGTGTTTATCAACTGTTACCAAAGCTACAGAGATAAAAGAAAAATGATTCACACCTCCACTAAAAGATAAACTGACGACAAAAGATGTAGCGAAAAATGATCATTTTTTTTTTTCTATTTGAACATCTTCGTAAAAAAACCGTTCTCGGTGTCTGCTTCAGTTGTAATAAACTCGTTAGGTAATTATCCACTCGATCCCTCTTTCGAAATAATGGGGACTTTTACCTCCCTTCAAAATAAATTCTAGTGAATGTGCGCAAGAGTCCTTTTCAATGATTCTAATTCTTTGGCAGACTCACCCTGACTGTGACATTTCCAAAGAAAGAAAGCATAAAGAGAAATATTCTACAGGACAAATAGAGAGAGAGAGAGAGACCGAGAGAGAGAGAGAGAGAGAGATTGACACCAAAGAATTCAACCCCTAAAAGTAGTTATACTTTCAAGGACATAAAGAAACACGTATTATATGCTATCGTCATAGAAAAATAAATACTATTTTGTATTATCGTTGAATCACGAAAGGTTGTTTTTAAACGAGACAATTTTCGCGTTATCCTTACAAGAGTACCTCTAGTTTCCGAAATGTTCATTTTGTTCCCTGAACTCCAAAGTGGAATTAGCTGAATAGAAAGTCGAGTCTTATTTGAATAATTGAAGGCCATGTAATGACGCTGGGCACTAAACTGGTATACTATGTACTGCCGACAATTTGTCGTGCTGTAAAAAAAAGGCGGTGTTAATTACTCCTCTGACACGGCGCTTTCCGGCCCTGGTTGTTAACGAAGTTTTATAATTGCCGCAGTTTCTTTTTGAATTCTCAAAAAGAGAAAAAGAAAGAAAAAAAAATTCACTTAAAGGTGACATCAGCTTACTGGGTAATTTGATTCATCTTTCTTTTTAACTTTGTATTCTGTACACATCAACATGTAACCAGGAGTATGCGCACGATGTTTCTCTTCTACGAGATGGAAATCCTTTTTGTTTATAAACAAAAATGTATATATATATATATATATATATATATATATATATATATATATATATATATATATATATATATATATATATATATATACATATATATATATATATATATATATATATATATATATATATATATATATATATATATATATATATATATATATATATATATATATGGGACAGATCCTTTTAATCCGAGGCAATTTCAAATACAGATGGATACAGTATACTTGTTCATATATACCTCAATGTTAAACTTACAACTGTCGGAATTCCTCTGTTATTTCCCGAGCTGTGTGACGAAGTAACCTCTTCGCACTTTCGTTCAGGAGAGCTATGTCCCCCTTCAAATTGAAATTTGTAGCTTGCGTTTGCGCAACACATTTCTTTCTTTATTACACGAGCCATAATTCAAGGCTTCTGATATGCTCAAACTTCCCCCATTACGTATTATAGATCTGCGAAACGTTTCATGTGAAATAAACGGCACTTTCTAAGAAAGAGCTGTTCATTGTCACTTTATGGGACTTGAGTCCAACGAACTACCTTACGTTTGCATTAGAGAGAGAGAGAGAGAGAGAGAGAGAGAGAGAGAGAGAGAGAGAGAGATGGAACTTGAGTTAAACGAACTATATTTCGTTCGCATGAGAGAGAGAGAGAGAGAGAGAGAGAGAGAGAGAGAGAGAGAGAGATGGGACATGAGTTAAACGAACTATATTTCGTTCGCAGAGAGAGAGAGAGAGAGAGGAGAGAGAGAGAGAGAGAAACTTGAGTTTTAAACGAACTACGTAGTATTACGTTTGCATAGAGAGAGAGAGAGAGAGAGAGAGAGAGAGAGAGAGAGGAGAGAGAGAGAGAGAGAGAGGAGTTCCAGATTAGTTTATTTGATCTATGCGGCTTCTGTCGATGATTTTAATTTAGAAATATTTCTCTATGAATGATCTAGATTTCGGTGTTATGGCGTATAGATGTACATAATAGATCTAGGTCATGAATATTGCTTTTTCAGACATTATAATCTTTCAGTTTAGGTTGTTGTGGCTACTGTACTTGATATTGATAATGCCCATGAGTCCACAGTATGAAACAAACATTGCTTAGCGCTCTGCTAATTATACGCATTTCCATGTATGACATCCCTCGACAAATCTTAAAAGTTTTAGAGTATTCTAAATTCGAGGCATAAATATACTAAACACGAGAGATGCTTAAATTTATTTGATTACATAACGTCACATGTTTCGTAAGACACTCAGTTCCGTATCTACATGAGTTTGCTCATTCTCTCTTTCTGTAAGGTCAGTTAAGTCATGTTTTATTATAATATACGTTTCTTTAAAAAGTATAATAATTTACTCAGAGAAACTTTAACGTTCATTTTCATTTCCTCTTGTTTTAATATTTGTGAATATTGAGAGCAAGAATGTTTTTACTGAGGCGTCTGATACGGCTTACTATATATTATTGAAATCGCAAATTGGGAAGAAATCCTATTTCGCGCTATTGATATATAATATATATATATATATATATATATATATATATATATATATATATATATATATATATATATATATATATATATATATATATATATATATATATATATATTTTTTTTTTTTTTTTTTTTTTTTTTTTTTTTTTTTTTTTAGAAAGTTTTGTCGGCGTAATTATCTGTCAGAGACCTAATGCCAAAGAAAATGACAATTCCTCCTCCCAGTAAATATAAAGATTTCCTAATTAGGAAACAAATTAAGCTAATTAGAATTATTGTTATTCTGCTGGTTTTCGATTAGAACGTAACTGGAATTTTCTGAATAATTTTCAGTATCTGATATTCCCTAATGATTTTCATAATAATTACGATGAAGTAACAGTTTGCACGTCCTTGAAACACGTTGTTCAAACTCCTTATTAATTAGGTCAGAAGTATTTTAATTTTCAATGCATTCCATGAAAGATGAGATCATTATTTCTTTCCTGTCTAGTAAGTACATGGAAAAACAACAACAAAAAAACAAATCTAATATTGCTACTTATTTCTCTTAATAAAAAGATATTTGTTGCAAAAATAGTTTACTATAACTCCATTTTACTCTGGATTAATGCGTTTAAATTTAGTAGGAGATTTGGGTAATTTTTCTGTGTCATTAGTACAAGCCTTTCTTAAGAATCTAATTTTTTTATACAACCACTGGAATATTTTCTCAATGATAATGTGACACGGGTGCGCATATTAATTGATAAATTTTTCCCATCCCAAGTAAATATGGTGCAAAGAAAATTTAAAGTTATAGTCCATCGAGCTCTTTTATGAAGTAATTAATTGCAAAACATGTTTTTTTATGATTGTCTAAATTTTTTAAATATGTAACCCGAATTCTTCCTTTTTGGTGAAAGTTTTATATCTTTTATAAGCAATCTTTGAAAAGTGCTGCTATTCAAGGAAATGGCATAATCCTATTAGGAGACGAATAATAAAAACAAGCTTTAAATTTCAGTGATACTCTGTTTGATGCAGTACTGATCGGAGAATCTATTTTCATGTTTAACAATCTGCACTTGGTATAAGAAAAATTAGGGGAATTATTAGCCCACGAGTTAGAGTTATCTTTACAGTTGACATTTTCATAGGTAAAGCTTATTTATTAATACTAAAATCTTCATATAACAGAGAGAGAGAGAGAGAGAGAGAGAGAGAGAGAGGGGGGGGGAGAGAGAAGAGGGGGGGGGGGGGGGAGTGGGGGGGGGGGGGGGGGGGGGGGGAGGTACAGCAGGGTTTTCTGCCAGCTTTTTAGCTAACTTGGTAAATGGACGTTGTTTATCCCAGCTGCATATAAAAGAAGTACTTTTTGTGCATGAATATAATGAATATGTGTTTTAATAATATAAATTTTGCGATGGTAATATCCTAAAACTTGAATAAAAGCTGCAGCGGAAAGGAGGATACTTTATATCCCTGGCAGTTCATACATGATTGATAATATAATAGGAGAGATCGGGAAAGATGTAGGAATAAATCCGAAAGGTGCATTCATACATTCCCTTGACGGGTTGGACATTTAAGCTTAATAAAAACAAAAGATAGATACTCAAAACTAGGAAGCCAAAGAAAAAATGGAGGACTACAGTTTCTGTACAAAGGAATTTGAGATATGAAAACGGGTTTTTGCTATGAAGGTTCTATAGAAGGTTATGGACTATTAGCTCTATAACCGGTTCGTTGATGCAAGTATATGCGATGGTTTTGTAAGGCGATGAAAGAAATAGTACTCTATTCTATCTTATAATAACATACATTTTCGTAGGATAACATGCTTATTCAACGACATATAGGCAGTTGAATACTGCTTAACGCTCTGAAGCAAAATATTGGCTTCGCTTATTCCAGATATTCATATATTTCCGTTTATCGTCATAATTAAACAAACAGTAGAACAAGTAAAAAAGGTCTTACTGATAAAAACTTAATATTCTTGAATAATATTTTTATTCAGAAAATTCTGTGGCACAGAGATAGTAATGATACGGTCGTAAAAAACGGGGAGGGGAGGAGAGAAAGGGAATTTTAGGGGAGAGAGAGAGAGAGAGAGAGAGAGAGAGAGAGAGAGAGAGAGAGAGAGACGGGGAGATAAGGTGGTGGTCCTGAATCCATGTGAAAAGATGTCAAGATAAGACCACGAGCATTCTAGATTATTGTATTTCTTTGACATGTCACATTAAATGGTTCTTCGTTCCCGCTTACATCTTACGCACAAATTAATTATATTTAGCCGAATTCTTCCAATATTAATCTTTTTCTTTAAATCTGGTGTATTGGTGAATAGTTCTTAAGAATTTAAACTAAATGAATATGTTGTTAAGTAGTAATCTAGAGAGATAAACTGATAAATTGCCTGTTATATACGTATATATATATAGATATATATATATATATATATATATATATTATATATATATATATATATATATATATATATATATATATATATATATATATATATATATATTATACATATATAATATATATATATATATATATATATATATATATATATATATATATATATATATATATATATATATATATATATATATATATATATATATACATATCAGTTTATCTCTCTAACAGATTTTTTACTTAAAATCACAAACTAAGACCATTCTTAGTTTGTTCATCTTCTAAAAAAGTTAAGCATTTTAGTATCTATGCTCTTCTCTCGACATTATTGCCTAACTAGAGATACTTATAAAGTAA
>NC_061093.1:35860394-35862894 GCF_015104395.2 Macrobrachium nipponense
GGAAAAAGTATGGATACAAAAATCATAGTTAAAAGAAATATGATGCATAACTCTCCTGGCGAAGGTAACAGATCGAATAAAAAATGTTGCTTCATTTTCAAAGATAAGTATAATAAAAAAATGTTATTAGAATATGCTATAATGGAATTTCAGGTTTCAGTTTTTCAAATACAAACGAGGACTGACCTAGTCCACGCCCTTACAGAGCTCTTATTCTCTAAAGTCGCACAAGTGTTTCTCTCATAATCCGATCACTCGTTCCTTGTCATTGATCCCTCCTTGTAGTAAAATGCTCTGAAAATCAAAAGAACCAATTTAAGGGATCATGCTAACAACCAGACCAACACGCAAAGCTAAACAAAGTAGTATAACCTTTTGGATGAGATAACCAAAGATACCACAGATGCACAATAATGTCAGTCACCTGATAAATGAAAACTAAAGTGCATCTGCTTGGAGTTTTTGGTTTATATGTTGGCAGCTTGAAAGGAATTAGTGAATATTTCATCAGAGAACTTACAGAGATCAGTGAGTTCAAACTCTTGGAGGGAATTCCAGTACTGCTCTTCACCAGGAAATTGTTAGCTGGAAAAACATTGTTCCAGCGGTGTCATTCCTGGAAACGATAAGGAGAATAAGAGGCCCTGGTGTAGATAGAGGCCCTTCAAGACAGATAGTTCCCAACGAAATTTAATTGAAGGCTGAATGTAGTGGAAAGGCGACCAATCAAATCTGAAAAAAAAATCACAGGCTCGTAATTCACGAAAAATCTATGATTTATCTAATTTTTCGAAATCGTCAGTGTAGTTAGCACATTTTTAAGTGTCAGTCGAATAGCACGTTTGTTACTGTATCTAAATTTCATTAATTTAAAAAATTATCATTTATGCATCGATATCACAAACTCTTTATCTTAAACGTCATATAATTCAGAAAATATATTTCACACGATGAAGACGTGAGAGAGACAATTGCTTTCATATTTCCTTGGCTCGACTATTTCCCATAGACCGATAAAAACACAACAGAGAGACGGTGACAGATACTTGCAATCCGCCGAAAGAGAATGCCAAATTATCCAATAAAACAAAAGGCACAAAATATGGGCCCACGTCACCATGAAACCATGAAGGTCATTTGTTCCGGCCCAGAAATGCTGCTAGAGAGAAAAGTTGGATTCTCTGCAAGGAAAATAAAAGTGGGGGAATATATAGAAGGCATAGCCTTTATTTTTCTGAGCGGAATAGAGATTATTATTTCGTATTTCTCCTTTCAAATTCTAACTTTAAGTGAGGAATATATAGATATATATATATATATATATGTATATATATATATATATATATATATATATACTATATATATATATATATAATATATATCATTCGAGCTACAAAGGTCTTTTTGACATCTAATTTGCTCTACTCGGAATTGATTTATTTTCATATAGTAAACCGAAGGGGAATTTTTAGTTGATAATAGTATATATATATATATATAGATATATATATATATATAATATATATAGATATATATATATATAATATATATATATATATATATATATTAAAATCAACTGTGGCATTACGAAAACTATCACTATGCAAATGTCCTAAGTTTACATTTGAAATGCCATAATTTTTTTTTCTGATCATTTTTGTAATGATACAATTCCAGAATACTGACTTGTATCTGAATCGCACTAAAATATCTTTAGCTTATTGGTGTAATATTATAAAAGATAAATATGGTGTGAAATTTACTGGACTGAAAAAAATTTTGATGTAAATCATCATGATTTGTATAAAATATCCATAATATGCATCTGGCGTTTCTAAGAAAATCATATCTTGAACAGTTTCATTATGTAGTGTTTCCTAAAAATGTATTCTTTAATCATACAATAAAATGCAGATACCATTCTCGTCAGTTCTAATGCAATTTATTTTTAAATCTATTTTATGTTTCAATGGATCTGGGAAAATCATGGGAAATAAAGGAATTGAAATCAAAATAACTCTTTACAGTGGAAAGGTAAATATATAAAAGATTCTCACTACCACCCAAAAATAATTCATGATTATGATTTCATAGGGTCACCTACAGTCATTGGCCAATGTCGGGATCATATTGTATTTTGCCCTCTTCAAAATCCAATTAATATGAAATAATGAACATAAGCCACCAAAAGTATCTGAGATATTTTTGACTGCTAATGATTGCACCGTTGGTATTAAAAATGATTTTGGTTTAATAATTACTACGCTCACTTTTAATCAAACTTCGTAATCTTGATATCCTAAATGTAATTTAGGCAATACAAATCACAACCTGTTTTAGTGAAGCTTGCAAACCAGGTCTATTGTCCAACATGAAAATATCATGTTACATGATAACCGTGAAAAATTGCCCTGAACACATATATGTATGTATGTATGCATGTGTTACATATATGTATATATATGTATGTGTGCGCTTGCGTTTTACTATAGATCTCCTT
>NC_061093.1:35867894-35882894 GCF_015104395.2 Macrobrachium nipponense
AATCAACTCCATAATAGAGAAAGCAGGTTTCCTTTATTACGGGATCAAATCCATTAAACAAATAAATGAAATCAAAACGTCATACAGAATAGGACTCCTAAATAAATGAGCAGAATCCTTACAAGAATCACTCCATAAAGTAAATGAAAGCAAAATGAAAGCCTACAGAAATAAGCTCCAGAAATAGATGAAAGCAGAATCTAACAGAAATCCCTCCAATAAATAAAGGAAAAGCGAATCATACAGATTCACTCCATAAATTAAATGAAAGAAAATCCTGAAACAGAATTACCTCCATAAAAATAGATGAAAGCAAATTCTTAAGAGAAGCACTCGTCCATAAATACATGAAAAGCAGAAATCTTACAGAATCACCCAAACTCCATGAAACTAAATGAAAGCAAAAATCTTACAGAGTGATACAAAATGAAAGCAAAAGCCCCCAATGCGAATTAACTCCATATAGATGAAAGCAAGCAATCTTACAGAATAACCAAAAATAATGAAAAGCAGAAAGAATCTTACCAGCTAACCCCCTAAAATTAAATGACAAAGCAAAAATCTTACAGAATCACCTCCATAATAAATGAAGGGGAAAGAAAGGCAGAATCTTACCAGAATCAACTCCATAAATAGATAGACGAGCAGAATATTACAGAATCAGTCATGTCCATAAATAAATGAAAGCAAAAAAAATCTTACAGAATCACTCCATCAATATATGAGCAGCAAGGAATCTTAACAGAATCACTCCATAAAACTAAATGAAAGCAAAATCCTAACAGAATCACTTCCATAAAATAGATGAGAGAAGAACAATCTTACAGAATCCATCCATAAATAAATGAAAGCAAAAAAAATTTACAGAATCACTCCATAAATAGATGAGAGCCATAAACAGAGAAGAAGAGAATCTTACAGAATCACTTCCATAAACATAAAATGAAAGCAAAATCTACAGAATCAGTCCAAAATAGAAATGAAAGAAAGCAGAATCTTACAGAACCTTCACTCCATAACTAAATTGAAAGCAAAATCCTACAGAATACTTCCTAAATAGATGAAAGCAGATCTTACAGAATCACTAACTAAATAAAATAGGAGCAGAATCTTACAGAATCACTACTAAATAAATGCAAATCAGAATCTTACTGAATCACTCCCTACAAAATGAAGCAAAATCTTACAGAATCACTCCATAAATAAATGAAAGCAGAATCTTACAGAATTGCTCCATAAATAAATGAAAGCAAATCCATACAGAATAACTCCATAAATAGAGAAAGCAGTTTCCTTACAGAAGCACTCCATATAATGAAACCAAATCTACAGAATAACTCCATAAATAGATGAAAGAGAATCTTACAGAATCACTCATAAATAAAATGAAAACAAAATCCTACAGAATCACTCCATATAGATGAAAGCAGAATCTTACAGATTCACTCCATAATAATGAAAGCAAAATCCTACAGAATAACTCCTAAATAGATGAAAGCAGAATCTTACAGAATCATCCATAAATAAATGAAGCAGAATCTTACAGATTACTCCATAACTATAATGAAAGCAAAATCCTACAGAATTACTCCGTAAATAGATGAAAGCAGAATCTTACAGTCACTCCATAAATAAATGAAAGCAGAATCTTACAGAATCACTCCTAACTAATAAATGAAAGCAAAATCCTACAGAATAACTCCATAAATAGATGAAAGCAGAATTTTACAGAATCACTCCATAAAATAAATGAAAGCAGAATCTTTCAGAAATCAATCCATAAGTAAATGAGCAAAATCCTACAGAATCACTCCATAAATAAATGAAAGCAGAATCTACAGAATCATCCATAAATAAATGAAAGCAAAATCCTACAGAATAACTCCATAAATAAAGGAAAGCAGAATCTTACAGAATCACTCCATAAATAAATGATATCAGAATCTTACAGAATCACTCCATAAATAAATGAAAGCAAATCTTACAGAATCAGTGCGAGAAGTTTCAGTGAACTTCGCAACCCCTTTTTCACTTTTCACTAAGTTATTGTGTTTTGTGGAGGTCATAGAAACTGGGCCGTGTCTTTCCCTTTCCCTCGTGGCGTCAGCATCATCAATCTCATCTGTCACTGACACGAGAAAATTCCATTTCATGAAGAGCTAACTTTCCAATCATTTCCGCAATACTTTTAAAGAGGAGAAAGAAACCCTGCCGACAAGATTTCCCGAACACAAGTATAAATATTATGTGTGTACGTGTTTGTGTGTATTTATATATACAGTATATAATATATATATATATATATTATATATATATATATATATTATATATATATGATATATATATATATATATATATATATATATATATATATATATATATATGTTACCTATCCGCTGACACATATTACCAGCGAAGGTATTTAACATTTTTGGTATGCGTTAAACCTGAGCGTTAAGGCGAACTGGTAACAATCAATCTCTCCCCCACTCTCTCTCTCTCTCTCTCTCTCAAGGTGATCACTGGCATAGCCTTCTCTCTCTCTTTCTCTCTCTCTCGCTCTCTTTCGCTCTCTCTCTCTCTCTCCATTCCATCAGGTCATTAAATTAGAGCCGGAGTTACAAAAAATATAATATTTATTCAAAGTAAAGTACTAGTTGAATAACAAATTCTTACAAGATCAACAATGGAAAGATGATAATTCAAGTCTCATAGACAAACCACTCAGATAACCCTCCAGTATTTAAATGTCTCAATCATAATTAGTCACACACCATCTCTTCTCCAAAATACAGTACCCTCACTAGGACACTCGGTCCCTAGGACACTGTCCCCTCACTAGAACCGCCTGTTTAAAAGACAAGAGAACACACTAGTGAGCACACACACAATTGTAAAGACAAAGTAAAAAAATGGGACATCTTTACAAGATATCAAACAAGCCATCCCTAGAGCTAAAGTATGATAACACTTACCCATTACAACCTGGAAAATCACACACTCTGTTCAAGGAAACTCTTTGGCACACACCCTCACGGCTGTCTTTCTCGCACAGACCTCTCACCGTAAGTCGTCCCATAGTTTTGGCTAAAGATGCCATATGAATGGAAGAGGCGCACACGTACACACAAACTCACACTCATCGCCAACACCCCAATTAACTGGTCATAGCCAGTTTTCAAAGGCACCTTGAACAAGCCCTCGTGAACTCACATAACTATAGAACGAACGTTGACCCACTTAAATAAGCACCTTCGTATCACACCATCCCAGAAATGATTTATCAGCTTTCTCAGGTCATCGCTTCGGACTCTGTCTCTATGGGAAGTTAAAAGCAATGAATCTGCGCATTCTAAAAAAGTCACAGCACATAACATCACAATGGCATATTGAAATATATTATTAATTATAGCCCTCTTTCATCTAACATATATATATATATATATATATATATATATATATATATATATATATATATATATATATATATATATATATATATATATATATATATATATATATATATATATATATATAGTGTGTGTGTGTGTGTATGTGTGTTTGTGAGTGTTCCCCATCTGTTCTGCGTGTTAACGAGGACTTTGCACCTTCCTAAGCTGAAAATTTTGCTACAATTCAGAGGTGGAAGAATAGCACGAAATTATATATTTTAAATACCTGCTTTGTTCTGAAGTCTTAGGTAGGACGTATTCTAACATTAGAACAGTTAAATAGAACATTTTCTGTGCATATGAAGTACTCAAATATAAAACGAAAATCTTAGATAAATATAACCTAATATCACAGTAATAATCAATTTATATTTCGTTTACCTTTATGGCAGGCATATACCTTCATATACTCAACCTCTCACTAAATAAAGATTTAAAACTCTGCTTCTAGTATCGCATTCATTAAGTCTTCAAAACAACTTAGTATTTGTCATTCAAATCTTAGTCCTTCAGATCTCCATTGTGACCCGTAAAGAAAAGCTTCGAATATTACGCATCCTTAACAGAGGAAACATCTTTTTTTTTTTAATCAAATAATTATTTCTAGGTGCTCTTCAATGAATTTTCCTTTTCTTTTGTTTCAAATTTTTTATGTGGTATGGAATAGATCGCAGAATACAATGCATTTTTGCCTGATCAATATGACCATAAATCAAACAATAATTATTTTGTTTTTACCGATTTCTTCTGTTTGAATTGCCTAATATCTAACTTAGATTTTTAGTGCATCATTCCCCTCTCGCCACTGACGTCTTTTACAGAAGGTTTTAGCTGTGTTTGCAACTGTCGAGCAGATATCATATCAAATCCTGATCGATGTTTCTTTGATAAGGAATTGCTTCTTCAGTAGCCCACAATCTGACAACTTGGTTCCTATTGTCACCAAGGTCTTATCCCCTGCCATGGAGCCAAATTCTTTTTCCTTTGGCATAATTCTCTTCCCTTCTAATCCTTGCTTTAATCACTCCTGCCCCACTCCAGCCGAGAGATCGGCTGCATAAATTATCGCAAGCTTCCCGCTCTGCTGCTACTCTTGCTTATGTCTGCCAAAAATCTCTGCGCTTCGAAGACGAGAATGATTTTTTAAACTGGAAACGAGATCAGTATATCATATCTTCTCACTATGATTGCCTGATCCCGTTTTCAGTTTATGAAATCATTCTCGCTTTTTGTTTTTTGCATTAAGTTTTACCAGATTTCTGCATTCATAATTTTAATCATTTTCCTCCCACAGCGAACAGATAGCCGGCTCTTCTGGTGAAAGAGTCGCACACTTCGATTTCCATTTTTTTGCCAATTATTCTCTCAGCTATTTAGCGGCTCCTTTTCTCATTTACTGCCTCTCTAATTCCACTCGTTAATAGCAATCCTTATTCTTTTACTTATTCAAAATTGTCTCCGTTATCTTAACACATTGCGAAAGAGAATCAGTGTACCACTCACGTTCTTCTTTTTGATAATTTTTCTTTTTACTGCTTTATGGCCGGATTACCTCGCTAATAGATCCGTTTATAAGGAGAAGACGTGTATATTAACGCGTTTCATTCACTTCTTTCAGTCACTGTTCACAATATTAACCAGAAATCGCAAGCTAGATAAAGAAAATGCCGACATAGATTGACTTTTCCGTTTACATTATAATTCCTTCATTAATAATAAAATAAAACTGTCTGCGATAATGTTTAACTTGTTATTAGAGTAAATGCTTGTACGTAGCTCGTTAACTTATCAGATATGACGCCTACTTTTCTTATAATGATTTCATGTTCACTCTCTTTATTAAATAACACACTTGTCATAATGCCGAGTTCCGTAAAGGAAATTTGGTCTTCTACATTTCAATATGTTGAAGACAAGAGTCGAATGTAACTATATTGTTTGATGTTTGATTCAATATCATTGCATTTTGCGCAACACTCCACCAGTTTCAGGCCGACAGAGGCACAACAAAGGAAAGCTCATGGTTAGTTTGCTCTCTTCCTGACTGCTACGGAATATTCCCAGAAAAATGATTTTTTAGTAAGGGAACCTCACCAAAAAAGTCCGTCATCCATTCCCACAGCAATTTTTGCTGTGAGGAAATCCTTCACAATTCGTACTTGTTTTCAACCATTCTTACTGACAGAAAACACGGATGAATTATATTTTCCAAAAAAACCATCTTACTGCAAATAGTTAGTAATAAAGTCAATGGTAATGCAAGCTAAGATAGAAATGTGGACTCTCCTCTGCAGCCAGAATCAATATAGCAGTAGCCAATAAAGAAACAATTTTAAATGTTTTAAGTTTTCTTTAGATATTAATTGAAATGCTATGTTAATCTCTCACATTTCCCTTTTATAATATTTGTTGATTTTTTATGGTCTAAACATAAATACATCTTAGGTAAATATTTTGTTATTTCAAGCTATGTAAAACAAAAACCTTCCAGGAATGGTTTGACATATAATTTGCCATCTTACATCCTCCCCACAAATACAAGAATGATTGAAAGAATAGCTATAGATTATATCTGGCCCCACTTTTGGGGAATAAATTTAGTCTATATGCATATCACCTTTGGGATAATAGGAGTACCTTATCTCCATATCAGTGATAAAGAAATAGGTATCTTTCACGTCCATATCACACACAGAATAGATTTCTGATGATATATCTTTACACTTGATAAGAAGAATGATAAAAGATTCCCACTGCCCATATTGAATTAACAGAATTTGTTCCACCTATATCCATACTAGTGATAGAAAAGTAGATTTTCCTGACCTCCATTAAAATGATCGGAAAATCGGGTTCTCCTGATAGTAAAATCAGCTTGACCTATCTCCATTTAAGTGATATAAGAATAGGCCTCTAGACAAGTGTCTTCGTCTTAATCTCTTCGTCTGTTCTGAGATGTCCAAATGAATGAGTGATTCATAGATTCTATCAAATTGATGGCGGCTAAACAGCCAAAATAAAGGGATGAAACAAACGTTGACGTAAGAATATAAACGTAAGAATGGACAGCACTTAAAGGAATTTGCAGTTGCCCAGAAGTTTCAGATTCCCTCAGCCTTCTAAGTTATAGTTTCCTATCAGTATACGGAGATTTCAAACTCATGAAGTAGGCCACAGCTAAGAGTATCGAGATCTGTCGATGAATTTGCTTCAGAGTATAACGTATGTGAGAGCATTGTTTTGGTTATTGCAATGATCCGTTGTTTAGCTTCATTTACATTTCCAGATTTTTATATTCTATGACATTCAGATTATTGAGGTAATCACTCTTCCTCTATCTTCTATTCAAATCTTTAATGCAAATATTTATGTTACAAGATTTTGAACTCCCTTCATCAAAAGGTCATTAAATATCATGTTCGTTCATACAACGTTTCACATAGGTTAACTCTACGGTTTCTTTTACGTCTTCTTGCCATATACACATACTACATTCAATGATTCTAATATCTGAAGCAGATTACATATATTACTTATATATATTATCTTCCAAATGCATTCTCCTTCCAAAAGCTTGTGGCCACTACCCTTCATAAAACTGGAAAGATTTATTTCTTTTCCTTTTAAGCTTTTTTATACAAAAATCCAATAGTTTCTCCAATTCCTATTGGAAATGTGGTCTATATCACAAACTTTAACAGTAGAAAGTCGTGGAAATCGTTACCATTAACCTTTTGTTTTTTAAAATCCACCGTCTGGTTTGCCATAAACTTCGAGAAAAAATAACAATTGGATTTTCAATTCACGATAATGGTTGCTTGCCTCAAAACGACATTTTTCAGGGACAAAATTGAGATTTTTGTTTTAAAGAATTATTCATTACAAGTTTATTTTCATCAAGGGATCGGAAATTCATTTTTCAGCAGCCTTAAAATAAGTTCACAATTCTTTACCATAATTAGAAAGAATTATTTAGCATTTGTTGATAAATCTTAACGGTGACGGATTATATAATTGCCTTTGGAATCTCTCCTGTAAGAATTTACCCTCCAGTCATATATATATATATATATATATATATATATATATATATATATATATATATATATATATATATATATAATATATATATATATGACTGGAGGTAAATTCTTACAGGAGAGATTCCAAAGGCAATTATATATATATATATATATATATATATTATATATATATATATATATATATATATATAGTATAATATATATATATATATATATATATATATATATATATACTAGAGGGTAAATTCTTACAGGGGAGATTCAAAGGCAATTATATATATATATATATATATATATATATATATATATATATATATATATATATATATATATATATATATATATATATATCACTTGCTAACCAGATCTTGTACACAAAATGGCTCCAATATTTTTCTTCGGAAAGTGGATAGATCGTTTCTTCAACACTTACAGTGCAATTTTACTCTCAAGGTACTTTAATCTTATGAAAGTTTTCAGTTATTCGTCTTCAGCACCGACCTCACTTTGATGTTCATGAAAGAGAGAACCAACATTCTTTAAGGAGGATTTCATTGACGTAGGTCAGGATTCTTCATTCTATGCATTTTTAAAAGCGTGATCTATGTATAACGCTAAACAAAATCATCACTTCTGCTTCTTACAAATGACTACCAAAGTGCATTTACGTTTTCCCTTGTTCGAGTAATGTAAAGTAGTCACAGATAACGTCGAACGTTATTTTTTTTAATTAACTTCCTCTTTTTAATCACAATGATATAGATACGTCCCTATGCTGTGCTTGAGAGATATTCGAAAAGAAAATTATTTGTGTAGAAAAATGAGTTTAAATGGATATAAAAAATCAAATCAATAATTGTTTTCTTACAGTTAAATGGGTTGTAAGTGTCTTTTGTGGCATGCATCTGAGAGACAGACAGAGATGTTATCTTTTCCAAGCAGACAAGAAAACGTTAGCGATTTGAGACTTTGGAATTTTCCGGAGGAATTTGTTGAGCAAATCTGGCAATCTTTCTCGCACGTCAACCTAGGAGATGGCAATGAATAATATCTCTCTTTTACCATAAATGTTTGTGAACGACGCTCTCTTTGTAGAGTCAGACAAACGCTATGCTACAGATCGGAGCCACTTCGTAAGATTCAGAGAAGTAAAAAGCACTTTTAAGGGAGAGTAAAATAATAGTTAGGACAACATTTAAACCCGTGCATTTCATATTGAGTTTCGTTATGGAAGATTTTTTAAAAAGTAACGTTTGCGGTAGTTTGGACCGACGAAACTTAAGTAAGGTAAAAATGATAACTTCCCCAAACTAGACTTTATATTAACTATTATAGAATATTATATATTATATATATATATATCATATATATATAATACTATATAATATATATACTTTTATATATATATAGATATATTTTTATACCATATATATGTTTATATTATATAATATAGTATGAATAATATTATAACGTTTATAGATATATGACTTATATATAGAATAATTATATTATATTATAATATTCATACTATCTATATATATATGTTTACATATATATAATATATATATCTATATAATATATTTAGATATATATATATATAATATATATATATAATAGATATATATATAGATATATATAGAGAATATTATATATACAAAAGCGGATACTCATTCTAATTTTGATAGTTTTGTATCAGCACAGGTAAATAGTATGAGCGATGGATGTAGCATTATCTTTTCGAAAAAATAATGTAATGATTCTAGCATAATAATTTTCCGTACATGAATTGTTTTACAGCCTTCGTATGCATGCCCAAAATAGCAGCAAACGTTTCATGGTAAACAAATTGGATTCACAGTGTTGATTGCAATGAAAGTATTGGATTTTATTGAGTCAGGAAATTTCAGTGAAGAATTTCCTGCTAAATAAATCAACAGAATTTGTGTATATTTAATCTGCTGTTTGTACACATGAAAATTTTGTTAGCTGCAGAGTAAAAATTGTATTTTGTTTTGTAAGATACTCCCCCGTTTATTTCCATCAGGAATAACAACTTTATGAATTAATTATTAAGTCTGTACAGTAAGATACGTATACACAATATATATTATATATATATATATATATATATATATATATTATATATATATATATATATATTATATATATATATATATATATATATATATATATATATAAAGCAACGATGTTTTGAGGTACTTTTAAACTATGGTATACAGTCATACAGTAGAGTATATATATCTAGACTCGAAATCAAGCACTCATACTTGCATACATTCTCTGTATAATACACACAGACTCACAGACATACACAGACACCCACACGCACACACCACACACGCACACACAATACATATATAAATATATATATATATATATATATATATATATATATATATATATATATATATATATATATATAATATATATAATTATATATATATATATATCGAGCTACAATGTTCCTTAATATCTAATATCCGTCTACTCGAATTAATATATTTTCATATATGCTTAACAGAAGAACGGAACTTTTTTTCTCGATAATAGACGTTGCCTCGGACCGGGCGCCGAAAAAATTCCCCTTCGGTTTAAGCCCATATATAACAAAAATATATTAAATTTCCGAGGTGGAGGAGAATTAGATATTGAAGGTACATTATAGCTCAATATATGTATATGAATCACGGAAATGTGATTTGACTTTAACACACACACACACACACACACACACACACACACACACACACACACATATATATATATATATATATATATATATATATATATATATGTATATATATATATATATATATATATATATATATATATATATATATATATATATATATATATATATATATATATGTGTGTGTGTGTGTGTGTGTGTGTGTGTGTGAGTGTGGTTTGTGTGTGTGTCTGGGAGTCTGTGTTATATATTAAACATAGAATGTGTGCTGAATGAGTGCTTGGTTTCAAGTCTGTATACTCAACTGTATGATTGGATATTAATCCACAATTTAAAAGTACGTTCAACAAAACATAGTTTAGTAGTGTGTCGAAACGTGCATTTGAATTCAGAACCAACCTATCCTCCTATCCAGCGAATTCGCTATCAGTCCGACTGAATGATCACCGGAGATGACTGGTTCTGGAGTCCGGGAATCATCGATGGTCAGCCAGTTTCACGGAGAAGGAAATTATTATTGCTTTCGATACCGACGACGACGACGACAGAAAATCGAATAAAGCCTTTGATGGCCAAATACAGGAGATCGCTCTTGGTGGCTTCATCCTCTTCGGTAGTATTCGACCGCCCTGAATACTCTTCGAGATTAGAGTCGTTTCAGGTTTGTTAGTTCACTGAGGAGTTTTTCCACATTTGATGAGGTTTGTGTGGTTTGCCACCGGAAATTTACTCAATAAATTATACGTTAATATATCCAAAGTATGATGATGTACTGCCTGCCAGCCTACTAATGAGATTGGATTTATTTTATGATGTTTGTCGTCTATTTGCATAGTTTTCACTATCACTGCTGTCAGTATCATATATTTTTATTTTTATTATATTTAGTAATCCTCTTTCTAATCTCATCTCTCTCTCTCTCTCTCGTCTCTCTCTCGCTCTCTCGCCCGTAACCATTTTTAAACGGGGGGATCTAACAGAAGAAAATACCAAACTATGACAGTTGCTTTCTTTTTACGAGCAAAATAAATGTTTATTCTTCTTGATAACATTATGGCGAATAAAGAAACTCAACGGTCCCACATGGTGTTTCGGAACCTGGATGATAGGACGATTTTTGTTTATTAAGATTCTTTTCAAACGACGAAGGATATTGTAAGATAGGAGTCTACTGTGTGAATATGGTATAGGCCTTATTAAAAAGGATTGCTGCATCTTCTCCATTAATTTTGTATAGAGTCTTCTTTATTTTCCTTATCAAGGATTTCTCGGTCACGATAATGCCCTGGCAGATATAGGATAAAACGTCGCGTCGAGAGAGAGAGAGAGAGAGAGAGAGAGAGAGAGAGAGAGAGAGAGAGAAGAGAGAACAACGTGTAGAGTAAAGGTAGTAATGAATATAATTCAACATGACTCTACCAGATTTGACCATCCCTTTGGCACATTGCTTGCCTGTTTTAGCAACACTGAGAAATCCTTGATAAGGAAAATAGAGATGAGTCTATACAAAATTAATGGAGCTGATGCAGCAATCCTTATCAATAAGACTTGTTTAAAAGAGGGTCTACTCCAAAAATATCGTATAGGCAAAGGTCAAATGGAGATAACCTCTACATTCCACGTATTTCAGGCAAAGGAAAATGTCTAGTGTTACCCATTGCGTTTCCGTAATACCATTAGGCCTACTTCTGCTGTGGTAGGACTTTTATGCCTTTGAGCGATATATGTTCATTTGGGCTGACACACATTCTTGTTCTGTTTAGCGTAGCTGGAGGCCACATTGGCGTAGCCTACCTCACAGTGCCGGAAGTCACTACAAGAGGATGATACCGGGTAAATATAGGCTGAAAACCATCATTTGGAAATAACAGGAACAAAATGGCAGAATTGTCGTGAAGGTATATTTTGAAAGCTTTGTTTTCAGGTTGCTTGCATCTGTGTGTGAAGCTCTCAGTTCGTTGTTACAGGCGCATTATCTTTTATCTCAGTTCCTCTTAAATATCAGTCGTTTTGCTAATGAAATTTATACTCGAAGACCTTTGGTCATTTGAATCCATAGCTTCAAATAGTTTTCACTTTAGTCTTTTTAGAACCTGATAAAATTCCATTTCTAAGGAGATTGTGAGTTTCCTATAACGATACAACCGAAAATTCGGTTTAACGCTGGTTGAGATTTGCTATTTTTTAAAATAAGACTTCCAACAAGCTCTTCCTGTTGCTATACTAAAACTTAATACTCATAATTGGCACATACACACGCACACCCACACATATATATGATATAAGTGTGTGTGTGTTTGTGTGTGCGTCTGGCCGTCTGTCTGCTTATGGTTTGTGTGAGCATCTGTGTGCTGATTTTTCAGTACTCCTAGGCAAAAAGTATGTCGTATTTACTCTTCTCAGTCATCTAATATAGCAACGGCTATCCATGTGAAGTCACTTGTTGCTCGTCAGAGTATGTCCGGAGATCATTAGCGTTATCGCAGTCAGGGAAATACCGCTTCGGAATAATCCCTAGTCCCTCATGGTTTATCGTGAATCGGTGGAGGCAGGAGACTTCTATCTATGTCGAATAATGATACTTTGACTGAGCTCATACTTTGCCTGGGCTTCTGTTACTGGATGTGGGAGACAACCGAGATCGCATCACAGCATACTATAGTAGATTCACATCAACCGTGCAACTGATGTCTAGGCTGGTCCCTTACGACGCTCCTAATTGGCTGTTGATAAGCCAATCACTGGGCTGGAAACTCTCAGTCTCTCGAGAGAGTTCACATAGGCAGGATGTATATTCAATCTCTCCTGAGTGATAATTTTGAAAGACTATCCCTCAGGAGAAGTGGAATATACATCCTGCCTATGTGAACTCTCTCGAGAAACTGAGAGTTTCCAGCCCTGTGATTGGCTTATCAACAGCCGATCAGGAGCGTCGTAAGGTAATGGCCTAGACATCAGATGCACGCTTGATGTGGATCTACTATGGTAGACTTGCCGGGCACGTTCGATGTCGTGCTTCCTATTATACGGGTTTTCAAAAGCCTCTTTTACCCAGTTTATAGCTTTATAAGTTGTCTTATGGTCTTGATATCTGGGATTAGATTAAATGTTTATTGTTAAATGCCATATTTTCTACCTCTATAATTCCACCATGTAAATACAAATTTTAATTTATTTTGAGGCTATATTCGAATACAAAGCTTGAAGGGATAGTGGTAAGATTTTCGAATGAAAGAAAATTACATACATTTTTTTTTTATGGTAATACTTCAAGAACAATTCCGCCACGTGTATTTTCTGTCTCTAGTATGTCTCTTCTTCTCCACTGCTTAATCATCTCTTTCTGTGCTGTTTCACTCTTAAAATCAGTGATTCGGGTACTCTGTACTTTCAGTTCTCGTGCCACGGTGGTGACCATCCTCGCCTTACCATTAACTTAATATAGATCGATTCCCCTTAGAAGGTTTCGACTTACCTGTTTCCTGACAAATTCATAGTGCTTTTGTCGACCTAAGCAGTGAATAAGGCACTTAATGCTTAATAGACAGTAGCCCTTTGCAGAACTTGTGATTGAAAGAAGGAACTCCATGGTCTCGAGGTAACTGGTCCAAAATAAACTCGCTAGACTGGTAGGAACCACCTACTCTCAGGAGAAAAATCGTATTACCGATAGTTACATACGTATAGTCACTCATATAAGTTCATGGATGTTCCGGGCATAAAGATGAATTACATCCAACCCCTTTCTGGACAACGGGACTGTATAGTGACGCAAGACGGGCACGCACCGAAACTTTCTACAGTTGAGTTACGTAGTTAAACATTTGGCCAGTTTCGCACTCCCAGTCACCTGTCATCCAGAAAGGGGTGAAATGGTAATCTCTCTCAAACACTCGGAAGTCCATGAACTTATATGAGTTACTGTATATACATACATATATATATATATATATATATATATATATATATATATATAATATATATATATATATTTATATAGTATATATATAAATATATATATATATATATATATATAATATATATATATATATATATATATATATATATATATAGATATTATATATATATGTATATATATATTTATGTGATATATAAATATAAATATATATTATATATTATATATATATATATATTATAATATATATATATATATTAATAGGTATATATATTATATATATATATATATATAACATATATATATATATATAACATTATATATATATAATATATTATATATATAAGATATATATATATATATATATAATATATATTGGTATTGATATAGAATTTATACAGTTTTATTTTCATATTCACATGCAATCGCCGTTTTTAATTAATCAACAAATACTTCGGCAAATTGTTTCATTAGCGTGCCCCCATGTCAATGACAGTTTGTAACTATGCCACCCTAACTATATAATAGGAGATTGGAAGTTAGTTAATGGATTAACGTTCCATAGACTTCCCCGTTAGCCCAGACGATTAATAATGTTTATTCAATACAAGACCACAGAGGGACACAACACACACACACACACACCCAAAAGGTGAGATCACACTGTTAGAGTTTCAGACTGTGCCATTAGTATTTGAATCTTTCTTTGCTTTTCCCCAAATAAGATTCCATCTATAATTTATCATGAATAGAAACAAAACAGTTGTCGGATGTTTCTCAACCAAATTATTCTGAATACGTCTCTTCTCCTCTGATATTATTCATCATGCAATCGTGAAATGAAGTGGCAGCCAGGACGGGACGCCTAAATTGGTCATT
>NC_061093.1:35895394-35897894 GCF_015104395.2 Macrobrachium nipponense
TTCTCATTTGTAGGGAAAGCTCGCACACACGTACAAACTCACACACAATGTTCACGCCCCAGGTAACTGCCTAGAACTAGTTTCAAAGGAACCTCTGCGATCGCCCATAGCGACAGGACCTGCCACTAATCTGCACATACAGCAACTTTGATATCACATAACCCAAGGAAGGATGTGTTAGCACTTCCAAGGCTTGTCATTCGGACCACTGTTTCTATGGAAAGTTAAATGATGTCTACATTCTAAGAAAGTCACAGCATCTCACTATACAACCGGTATTTAAAAATACATTATCTTAGCAAATCCCATCTTTAATGTAACAGCAGCTCGGCCACCTAGAATTGCTAGCACCTGCCTAGCCATAGCTCACATAAAACAGCTTATACATATAAAAATCACATTGGCCAGCTCATTAAACACCATATATAAAAAATAACTCCACGTCTTTGGCAGTACAATGTCTATCACATAAAATAAATTTGAATAGCCTGCATCTGGGCTATAATAACAGTTGGTTGTAAAAAATTCTCCTCATCTTGAACTTTCGAATCTCCCGTGTGTGTGATTGGTCTGCAACTGCAACTGTCCAGACACATGAAACACGCTGTAGAAAGGCAACATGTCTCCCCATGAAAGACAACTGGCGATTTCCCGTAGTCCAAAAAGCGCTGTAAAACCCCATAGACTCGTGGAAACTCTCGTATGTGGGAACATCAGCAACATACATCTCTTCAGTAGTTGATGGACCGTCTTGCTGAAAAAAAAAAGGCGCAGGGGTAACGATGTTTATGGTGTTTCAGTATGTCAGTCATGTCATTGGTTCAATTAAGAAGGTTTTCAATTAAGAAGAAATTAACCCCTAGACATACATCTGTCAAATAATGACCTAAAAAAGTTTCTAAGAAAAATACCAACTGAAACGTTTCCAACCAACCCCATTAATATAAACCACTGAACTAATTCTAACTAAAACTCATGAAGGAGCTTCATAAGATCACTAAATAAACATAAATCACTATCATAACCCCGTAAAGAAAATATCAAATTCTCCAATTTTAATTCTCCAATAATACACACACACAAAAAAAACTCGCCAACCTCACACATATACACTAACATACACCAACCCTACGGACTACTGTCACCACATTTAAACTTTCATTACTCACAAGTATATAAAAAAAAATGAAAATGAGCCCGAAAAAAAAACACTTAACAAACCCACCCCAAATTATCACCAAAAATGTTCTCTCAAGCTCTGATATATCAGTAACCCAGAAAATCAGTAAGAACTCTTTTACTGTCTGACAGAAAAAAAACCTTTTACTGTTTATATAATTAATCTCCATGGAATATTAATGCCAAACACCCATCCACATAACTCACATACCCCAGCAAATTATATCTCCTGTCTAAAAAAGAAAATGCCTCGAAAGCTCAACCCCAATTACGACAAATCTCGTAGGAAAAGAAAAAAAGAAAAAAAAGATAATAACAATAATAAGTGAACTTTCCCATTACAAAGTGCACACATAACATACATAATATACATAATCCAACGTTTTCCCCGCAAATGCAACACGAATCATTACGGGATTTGCTATCGCAACATATCTCATCGACCAGAAACGACCGGAAACAACCCCCTTACACAGATACATCTCCGTGGAATGCCATAGTCAACAGAGAATAGTGCAATTCTCTGAGTAATCAACTCCAAAGGAAAAAAATCAGCAACCAGACTCATCACAGCATTATCAGCAAAAATCCACCTGTGAACACATCAGGTGTTTGAACTGCAGTATAGATTTGTCTAGTCAGACTTGCATCATCAGAAACCCATTATTCTTCAAAAAACCAAAAAGCCCCAAAAATTCTATACTGACACCATATAATCACATTTCACAAAATTATCTCCAGGATATCACCAAGGTGCCCCCCCAAAAAAAATTGTCCTTCAAAGACATAACTCCCCCATGATACTACCCAATTATATAAAACAAATTATCACCTATTTGGGATATAAACCACAGTAAACTCTCCACAAATTATATGCCGCCAAAAATAACCACTGGTGACTATAAAAAATGCAACATCTCCATAAAAACCACAATGCAGTAGTGTCACTCGCCTCCATTAGCACACACCAAAAAGAACCCCAATACCCACTCTTTTGGCTCGTAAACCCCTACAAATTCAGCTCCAAAAATCATAACATAAAAAAAGTCACCCCCACAAAATTAATGTCACCCACATATCATCATATTAATAATAATATTCCCCTCCAATTCACTAATAACCACACATCACCATATTCCCTTCTATTTCACCAATAACCACATATGGAATGTAAAACAAGGTCTAAAAAAAAAATATTATTACATTCCAAGCATGGGTAATCCAAAAAGAACTCTGTCCCCGAAAATGCTCTCAAAGCATCTAGCTGATACAGTCAAAAACATTGCCACTTATCTCCTCTCACAAAGGTTTCCATTTGCAC
>NC_061093.1:35902894-35924136 GCF_015104395.2 Macrobrachium nipponense
ATCCCCCCCCCCCCCTCTCTCTCTCTCTCTCTCTCTCGTACACGATTTAGTTGGGTCACTATCATCTGACTCAAAAGCACCCTCTTAATACACGTCACTCCACATATACTCTTCATATCTTTTCTATAATGGTCGTTATGTCTGGCCGTCCATCTGTCATTCAATTACGGCCAAACGGCTGGTTCGATTGGCATGAAACGTGGCAAGGTTATAGTAGGGACCCCTAAGATGGTCCTACCTCTTCCCCGAAGGCGGTGGGAGTGAGAAGGGATTTCTTGAAATGGAGCTGGTTCTGCCTGTGAAACGGGGCTGGGTGTGCCGTAGACTTAGTTACTTTACGAATTTATAATACATAATTTCTGTATACATATGTTTGCTAGTATTGGTAATCTTCACATTGCACAGTTCAGTGACTGTCCATTTTCCGTCTACTGCCTACTCTCTTCTTCTAGGGGTATGGGGTATGCCTCTGTTTGAAAAATGCAGCAAGAGAACTTTCCTAATCAATGATTTTAATAACCTGGCCAAACTGAAAACAAAATACCATGAAGCGAACTCCAAAAAGAAAAAGAAAAGCGCCGATTAGATAATTTTTCGTTTTCCCGAAACTTTGAGGACCGAAGCAATAAAAAGAATTATTTTCGTCTGAGAATTCTTAAAAATTTTCAAGAAAGTTATAAGGGGTCCAAGATATCAGTTTCTGAGCTCATAATTTTATTTCCTAGCTTAATGAAATTTACAAAGTTACATGGAACTGCTGCTGATGGAAAGTTTTCAAAAATAAATGCTGCAGAATAGATCTTCTTTATATTCAATGTTTTGTTAAAAAAATTAAGTGAAGACTGAATTTCTCATAATAATAGTTGTTATGATACCAGAAATCGTTATTTAATGTTTTCAGGAGCATGGATTTTTTATCAAAGTTCAGTGGGAAGGTTTTAAATATATATTCCTTAAAATCATAGTACTCTCGCTTTTTGAACGAACTCAGGAGTGGCAGGAGGTAAATCATTACATTATAATAATAATAATAATAATAATAATAATAATAATAATAATAATAATAATAATAATAATAATAATATGCTTGGGTAGTAGACCCTGCTTCAGCACTGCTGATTCTATAGAGTAACTTCTCTATTTTTCTTATCAAAGTCTTTTCATGGTTGGTTGCCAGTTTAAGCAACCATAAGAAGACTTTCCTAAGAAAAATAGAGAAGTTACTCTACAGAATCAACAGTGCTGAAGCAGCAATAACTTTCATAATAATAAGATAATAATAATAATAATAATAATAATAATAATAATAATAATAATAATAATAATAATAATAATAATAATAATAATAACAAAAACTCGTGGAGAAATAGTAATGTAATTGAAGACTGGTGAATAACAGCATAGACGAAGAATAATGATATTCAGCTAAAGCTTCACAAACAAAAACATCATAAATGGTTACCGGCGAAAAGGAAAGTAAGGTAGGGTCTAATTAATTTCCGGAATCAGGGTGCTCTGAGGCCAGACCTTTAACAAGTAAACAACAGAAGATAATAACCTGTTTCAAGTTAAAAGGTCAGAGGTCGAATGGATGCTATTGTAGGCTCTCACCGGAAATTATAAATGCTCTCCACTGACTGGTGCTGTGGTCATGTGAAAATGACTTCCTAATACGCAAAGGAAGAGTATTAAAAATGAAAACCTGTGTAAATTAGATGGTTATGTATGGGGGAGAGGAACGGTTGTTCCATGATAAGTGTTGACTGAGAAAAAATTGTACCCGGATGATGTATCATCATTGTTGTGTTGTATTAAAATAGTTAAGATTAATCATTGTTTATTTTAGAACTTTGTATTATAATTCTTAAGCATTTGCAAAATCTGAATGATATTTGCTTTTGGGTATAAAAGTGATGGGAACATTACACAAAGTAAACTTGTTGATATGTTTTTCAATATTAACATTTTTTTCTTAATGTTCTAATTCACAGATTACACCAAAATCTTACATATGCCGATGAGCCAAAGGTTATAACTTGAAATTCATCCCATTATTTTCATTGTGGATGAAAACATTGTTCGATGATCTGATTTAATAAAATTCAGTCACCACATCTTAAAATTAAAACAAGATAAAGAGCAGTCACGCAAGGCAGTCATATATACAAATTTGCTTTATTTTACCATTTTATTTTACTATTTAGAGTGTTGAAAGAAATAAAAGGCTTCGTGAGGACCTTTAGTCTAACTCTAAGCCCATATATTGAGACGATCGGAATCGAAAATTATGAGCAAGTATGAGTTGGAAAGGTTCCAAAACATTATCTAATTTATTACCTTACAAGGGACGTGACAAGTGTTTAATCATTAAATATGATGTCATAATTATGATATAGATGTTCTGGAACTTTTCCAGCCCTGTGCTTGCACATGAAAGGAATATGAAATCATGTGCAAGCAAGCTTTTCGAAAAATCAAGATCAGCTATCTCATAACTGTGATATCGTATTTGATGGTTAAACATGAGTCGTGTCAGAGTTTAAATGAGGAATTTAACAATTCATGATAAGTGGACGGAAGAGGAAAATAGATGATGTAGAAAATGTTTTTTTTTAAATGGAAAACTACTTTTATGATAATATCTAAACAATATGATCACTGGAATACAAGACGTCACAAAAATTAGGTCTTTTATACAGAGGTGTATTTTCATTGAACAGTTTATTAGTAAGAGGGCTATTGTGTAACTTCTTAAATTTACTATATATGGTAAATTTTGGTATATTATCCAAATTAATATTTTTTATTCATTTAACGTAAAATGATGAAGATAACATATGATCATGTTGTAGATACGTCCTTATTGGTAGATAAAAGAATAGGTAACAAGATAAACTCCAATTAATTTAACATGAAATACAGATTCTTTATAAATGATATATAAATATATACTATATGAATATATACATACTATATAATATATATATATATATATATATATATATATATATATATATATATATATATATATATATATATATATAGCTTACAAGAAATTTGTCAGCTATTCAAAAACTAATATGTATATGTATATATATATATATATATATATATATGATATATATATATATAATATATATATATATATATATATATATATATATATATATATATATATATATATATGTATATATTACACAGAGCGAGAGATTCAACAGATGCATAATTAGTTTTGAATAGCTTAAAAATTTCTTGTCATTTATAACTTGTAAACGTATGAGAATAAATATATCTACTGGACATTCTAGTATAGTGGCATACACCTACCTTTTGTGAAAAACAAAGGTTGCTTTGAAATTATTATACTATTTAGTTAAGAACAGAGGATGAAACCTTTTCGTCAAAAGCAAGACGCCTTTGTTATGTTAAATTTCTACAATATATTAACACGGAGAGAATAAAATGAGGTGGCATTTCATCTAATAAAAAACTAAATAAGTTTGATATAGTCAGCAGTAAAAGTTGTCTCGAACTTTGGCGGCTCTTCGAATTATACATATTCTTTTTCTTTCTTTTTTTATATATACGGAATAGCAATAAGGAAATTCCGTATTCTGCCGAGTAAGACGAACCCAGGGATAAAAAGTCTTGGAATTCGTGGATGTAAAATTCTCCGGATATCCAACTTAGACACGCATACGTAACCCTCATAGTCCCTGAGGTTTTAGAGAGAGGGTTTTATAGCAGCCTTTATATTGGGCCGTACGATCGTAAATAACAAGAGTTCGATTGTCCCGTCAAAGGGGGATTTTCATCTCTTGTAGGAATCTCATTATACAAGAGGCAGATCTACGATAATGTACAATATTCTAAACGCGTTTGCCCTCCGGGATATACAGCTGGAGAGAGATTTATTCTTCATCGTGACCTATTTCGGATACATGATAACGCTGAGCGGATATATATATATATATATATATATATATATATATATATATATATATATATATATATATATATATATATATATATATATATATATATATATCCGCTCAGCGTTATCATGTATCCGAAATAGGTCACGTTGAAGAATAAATCTCTCTCCAGCTGTATATCTGAGGAGACAAAACGCGTTTAGAATATAATATATATATATATAATATTATATATATATATATATATATATATATATATAATATATATATATATTGTAACGATCTCCTATGAGCTAGTCTAGGAGTAGGAGAGGAGTCATTACACAAACACCACAGTCACTTTATATCAAACCAGAATTTTAAGGAACGTAAATTAAATATAAAAGAAAATGCTAGATAGATATATAATTACACAAATAACACAAGTTACTAATAAAAATAACGGCAGTACAAATCATACAAATGAAATAAGAAAAACTTACGAATACTTAACAATTGTAAATAATTACTTCACAAACACTCTTCAAATATGTAAAACAAACTAAATATAGTTACCACCACAGATCAGCTGGAGAGGGGTTAAAGGTCCCGTAGTCTGAAAGCCAATGACATATGCTCTTATAAAGCCAAGGAGGTTAACAGAAAACGAGACTCAGCAAGGAGTGTTGAGACTGAAAGGACAGGTGGTAGCATACTTTATGATTATCGAGTACAGAAACAATATCCCCGGACATATGATTAATGCAAATCATATTCTACAAAATATAAACATAATCGTAACAGCTCCCTCGTGACGTGCTTAAAAGGCGGCTCTGAGAGGTTTCACGATGATCATCCATTTATGATGGATGGGAAGGATGCTTGAAGATGCCTAAACGCGGGACAAAGCATCTGCTACTTTATTTTCTGCTCCAGGAATATGCTTCACTTTCACGTTGAATTCCTGGATAATGAAAGACCACCGGAGCAGTTTCTGTATGGAGCTTGGCCCTTTCAAGGAAGGCCAGTGGCAAGTGGTCTGATAATACTGTCACAGGAGTATTTCCATGCAGATATACGCCAAAAATGTAGTAGTGCAGCACAACACCATAGAGCTCTTGCTCTACAGTAGACCAACGCTGCTGAGTTGGGGAGAACTTCCTGGAAAAGTATGAAACAGGAAGCAATGGGGATTCATCAGATGGCTCTTCATCCTTTGACTGCAGAAGCACAGCACCAATACTTGTGTTGCAAGCATCAACCTGCAGATAAAAGGCTTGTACACATTTGGGCATTTTAGGATTGGATGAGAGGTTAACATTAGTTTCAACTGATCAAAAGAGTTCTGGCATTCTCGGTGACCAGATGAAATTGCTTTAGCTGATGTAAGTTCATAGAGAGGTTTTGCAACAATAGCAAAATTTTTACAAAATTTACTGTAATAAGCAGACATCCCAAGGAAAAGTCTGTACTTGCTTACGGTTAGATGGAAACTGGGTATTCTAAGACTGCTTTTTATGATACTATCTTTAGGTACAACAGAACCACTACCAATTACATGACCTAAATAGTTAACTTTGGCATTGCCAAAACAAGATTTTCGAAACATTAATGGTCAGATTGTTTGAATGAAGTTTGCAGAACAATTTTTCCAATGTTTCAAAATGTTTTTCCCAGCTGCTTGTTGCAACAACCAAGTCGTCCAAGTAGGCATAAAAATCTTCAAGATCTCTGATCAACTCATTCATCACACGGCTGAAGGTTGCAGGCATGACACATGCCAAAGGGAAGAATGTTATACTGAAACAAGCCAAAGGAGTAATGAATGCACTGATTTCTCTAGCATTTTCAGTTAACTAAATCTGATAATATCCCTTTAAGAGGTCTATATGAGTTAAATAATTGCAATTTCCTATATTGTCTAAGATATCTTGTATTCTAGGAAGTGGGTAAGAGTCCTTCTCTGTAACACTATTCACTCTATAATCTGTGCACATCCTTACTTTCCCATTAGGTTTGGCAACTAAAATGCAAGGCGAGGCCCAAGGTGAGCAACTAGGGGAAGCTAATCCGTGTTTAATAAATATTCAACTTCACTTTTCATTAACTGTAGTTTTTCACCCACAATATGATAGTGCTGTTGTCGAATAGGAAAGGTATTAGGGAGAAGCTTTATATCATGTAAAACAATATTACAGTTACCAGGAATATCTGAACACACACTTTCATATTTACGTAACAGGCTCTGTAATTGTGTTCTCTGCTCACAAGTCACGTGTTCAAAATACTTATCTAAGGATGCAAGAATATCAGAGTTGGAAAAATCTGTCCATGAAGTATTCATGTCTAAGTGGCTATCTTTTCATCGTAGTCTTCGGTACTTCCTCCACAAGGTTGCACACTTACTTCACAGGGTTGCACACTGCAATCAACTAACACTGGGGAAATCTTATGGAAAGGTTTAATTAGGTTGACATGAACTAGCTGGGTAGACTTCTTCCTGTCAGGAGTAGAGACAATATAATTAAGTTTATTTATCACTTTTGATACCTTATATGGTTCAGAGAACTTATGTTTTAATGGAGATCCTGGAATTGGAAAATAACTAGAACATTGTCATCTACCTGTAAACTTTCGCACCTTAGCGTTTTTGTTATAATTTTCATTCCTTTTCTCTTGTGAAACTTTCAGATTATTGAAGGCAAATTTATGAATTTTGTCAAATGTGTCTTTCATGTTTTGCAAATACTTAGAAACTGTTACAGGAGTGACTACTTCAACCTCACCAGTTAATTTTTTTTTAACAACTCTTAGCACATCTCTAGCTTTTCTACCAAAAAAACATTTCAAACGGAGAAACTCCAAGGGATTCGTTTGGAACCACTGCGTATCACAAACATCAAGAGATCCAGGGTTTCATCCCAGTCTCTTGCAGATTCCAAGGCATATTTTCAAAGAAGGCTTTTCAATGTCTTTTTGATGTGCCTTTTCCAAACACACCCTGAGACTGTGGATGATAAGCTGAAGAAAATGATTGTTTAATATGCAGCTCTTTCAAGACAGATTGGAAAACCTAACTTTTGAAATTTGTCCCCTATCACATTGTAATTCTTTAGGAAAACCTAAGACAGTAAACACTTTAATTAGGCTTTCTGCAATCTTTTTGGCAGCTATATTAGGTAAGGAATGGCAATTGGAAATCTTGTGGTGGGACACATTACAGTCAGCAGATACTGATTACCTTTATGGGTTTTGGGCAAAGGACCCACACAATCTATAACAACTTTACTGAATGGTTCATGTGGAATGGCAATAGTTTTTAATGGTGCAGGTGGTATCACCTCGTTGGGCTGTCCCACTATCTGGCAGATATAACAACACTGTACAAGCTTTTACATCATTTTTCATTCCTGGCCAGTAGAAATTAAAAGATAATCTCTGATAAGTTTTACTTACTCCTAAATGAGAATCGGCACAATGAGCAATTTCAAGAATCTTACTTCTTAGTGGAAAATGGAACTAACCTGCTCACAGTCTGCCCAAGATTTTTTCACCGACAATTTAGAAGGTCGAAACAAGCGCATCAGTATTCCCTTCTCGATGTAGTAGCAAGGAAACTTTGTCGGATATCTGATTTCTGAACAGCCTTTTCATATAAATTACTCAAACTACCGTCTTCCTGCTGTAATTTAACAAAATTATCTTTAGAAAGGTTTAACAGATCAGGTAAGTTTGAATGAATAATAGAAACATTTGGTACATTCTTAGGTTGCTCATCAGTAGATTTCTTTGAGCGAGTTACTACACAAATTGAACCCTTGGGCTTAGTACCTTGTGACTCTTGCTTTATCACATTTGCTCTCAGGATCATAAATTATCAAATTGCACATTACTTTACTACCCGCTAAATCATTACCGAGGACAAGATCTACATTAACAGGAAATTCATTACCAGTGACAGCAACTTTGCAGTTTCATTAACATAAGGGCAATCAAGATTTACTTCAGCAAGTGGCAATACTTTACGACTTGAAAAGTCTGAAACAACTACATGTTCATTAGTAAATTTAAGATCAGGAACAAGACTCTTATGTATTACGGACTGAGCAGCCCCTGTATCTCTTAGTATAGATACTTTCTTTGAATTGAGAAGGCTATGGCAAACAAATTCTATGAAATAATCTATCTGATCAACAGCACAATGCAAACTAGTTTTCTTAACCACTGACTGGTATACTTTACTAGACTGATTGGCCACTTTGCAACCTGGTTTTGTACAATTCTTTATTGTGTGGCCAGGCTGCTCACATCAGGATCTTTAGACTTATCAGGAATTTTTAGGCTTACTCTTATGAATTAAGCTATGGTTATCAGCAAGATTTCCAGCTTTCATTAGATCTTTGACCTCTCTCTCAGCTATACATCGAAATAGGTAGTGGTAATCTCCGATGGAATTCTTCCAAGACTACTAGATTAACTTTAATTTATTGAAAGTAGCAACTTTTTCCCTTACAAGCCATTTTTTAAATAACCTAAGCTTTTGATTAGCAAATTCTGTAAATGTTTGAGAAGTAGTCTTAGTAGCATTCCGAAACAATTGTCTATAACCCTCGCTGGTGATAGCATAAGCGTCTAGAAATTCTGCTTTATTACCTTGTAACCTTCATCAATTAAATTTGATACAACCTTGAATTGCTTTGCCACGTAATTGGATTTAATGAACCATAACCACTGATCTGCAGGACATTCTAGATTAGCAGCAATATCTTTAAAAGCTATGAAAAAACTTTCAACGTCTTTCTCATCAAAAAATGGCACAAGCTTTCTAGACAAGTCAAATGACTGGGCTGAGACTAGAAATATCAAACTCTTTACAGTGCTTTTCTACAGCTATTTTAGCCTTTTCCTCTTCCAACCTCTTATTCAACTCTGCCTCTTTAATCTTATATTCCAATTCCAAGTCCAAAAGCTTCTGATTTTTCCTCTAACCTCTTCCAAGAAAGATAATCCTCTTGTTTTCTTTGCTAACTTCCCTTAATCTTAACTGTATTCTAGCTAGCTCTAATTCTTTATCTACTTTACCTATTCTTCAGTAAAAAACATCCTCATCAATAGTAATCCAAAATAGAGTCTAGATTTGATCTTTAAGCGCTGTGTGGCACTCAATACTAAGCTGACTAGCAAGGGCCAGCAAGTCCACCTTTCTTAGCTTGAGAAACAGAAAAAGTTCACTGGCAAGGTTTGCTACGAATTCTGATACATCAAAAGGCATTTCGGAGATTATTACTCTAACGATACAAAATATCAGGAGTTCAGGAGTTAAGTCATTAAAATGCAAAAGCACGAACTAGTGCCAGGGTATACAAGCAATAGTTATGAGTAGTAAAGGAAATTGAACATATCAAAGTTGGTCGAAGTCTAATCAGTGAAAAATTTATCAATGACACTGAAAATCACTAAGACTAATAGGCAACATCGAAAATTATTCTGACGAAAATTACATTTAGATACGTACGTTTAATAAAATTTGCATATGCGAGTATGAGTATGAATGAAGCATTAAAGACGAAACAGCTCATAAGAACAAATTTCAAAGGGTTCGAAAGCGTTGTCATGTGAAGACCAATTGGTACGGGAAACAAAAAAACTGCTATCCAGACTAAACAACTACTTTAGCGATAGTGGACGTGGCTTAGGTCGCTACAACAAAAGATAGCTTGACAGTTTCCTTTCCCTAATAACAGTCAAACAAGGAGCAAGGAACTACAGGAAGTGCCCTTTTAACTCTAAACTAGTCAATACTATCGGGAGCAAGGTATTACTAAGACACCAACACGGCATAAATAACTGAGAACTTGATCTACCGAAGGGATTAGCAGTCAGACGAACACTTTAGGGAAGCTACACTCAATTAAACTTCAACCGAAAATTATGGCAGTAGTTAACAATAGACAAACACATTTAGTTTAAAAAAACTTATTTGAAAAATAATCAACAGATTACGAAAAAACATTATCCTGGTATTTGATACCGAACAAGCAGTTTATTCTACATACAGACGTGTGTGAAGATTAACATGATAAACACTTTCCGAATAAAACTAATAGTTATTGAAAACAGCAACTCGTAATCCCGGTCAGGCCCCCAAATGTAACGATCTCCAATGAGTTAGTCTAGGAGTAGGAGAGGAGTCATTACACAAACACCCACAGTCACTTTATATCAAACCAGAATTTTAAAAGGAACGCAAATTAAATATAAAAGAAATGGCTAGATATATATAATTACACAAATAACACAAGCTACTAATAAATAACGGCAGTACAAATCATACGAATGAAATAAGAAAAAACTTACGAATACTTAACAATTGTAAAAATAATTTCTTCACAAACACTACTTCAAGTATGTAAAACAAACTAAATGTAGTTACCACCACAGATCAGCTGGAGAGGGGTTAAAGGTCCCGTAGTCTGAAAGCCAATGACATATGCTCTTATAAAGCCAAGGAGGTTAACAGAAAACGAGACTCAGCAAGGAGTCTCGAGACTGAAGGGACAGGTGGTAGCATACTTAATGATTATCAAGTACAGAAACAATTATTCCCCGGACATATAATTAATGCAAATCATATTCTACAAAATATAAAACATAATCGTAACAATATATATATATCTTACAAGTGCGTGATGTGTTAGTGAATTACATATCATGTCTGCTTGGAGACAGATGAGCTGTAGAGGCAGCCTTCTTGAATGATGGAATCTGATGCGTATGCATTTTTAATCTGGATGGCTGTCTGTTACTGTTGCCAGGCAGTTTTTGAGGTGTGTCGAGTATGTACATTCGTTTGTATGGATGTCACAGGTCTAACGACCGAGGCACTTGCGAGAGAGACCACATTCCTTTTGTGATAGGAAAGAGGTCAGTATGGTATACACCAGGTGTCGGGAGAAAAAACCCCATCTTAAAGGTATGGCACATATTTAAATGACTTAGAAACAGTTGCCATTGAAAAGAGAGAGATGTGAAATGTATCTTTACTTATATTGCTTTTGAAAGACAGAAGTGTGAAATGTATCTCTTTACTTAATATGCCTTTGAAAAAGAGAGAAGTATGAAGTGTATCTCTTTACTTAATATTATGTTATGATCTTTATTGCAGATGGGCTCCATTCCATGGATATTAGAGACGGGATTCTCTATCCTGACAATACAATGAAACAATTGACATTTTGGGTCATGGGAGTGAATACTTAGCCAGGAGAGTGGAATGATAACTTATTAGTTTTCTTTGTGGGGCAGACTTGGGTTTTTATCACTATGACTTATTAATCAATTTGTTTTATTTTATGTTCATCTGCTTTGGGTAATAAATAGTATGTTTTTGTATTTTTGTGAGCTTAATAGCTTAATGACATGTTTGCAGATAGAGGGCACCGCTGTCGACAGGTAAAGGTTTCCAATTTGTGTAGTTTTGTCAAAAGGGTGTAAGAGTGGTGGGCAGCAGTTTAACAAGCTTTTTATATATTTTATAAGCTTTAGGTACGCTAACGAAGAGACTGGTGACTAGTTAGATATATATTTTTTAGTGGGAAAAGGGTTATAATCATGTCACAGGCAACTCAGGGCTCTTTTTGCTGATTCAATGGTTTGGTGTGATGTTGAAAGCGTCTCTGCATCTCAGTGTTGGCCATTTGGTGATTCATGCAAACCAGTGTTTTAAAACGTGAAGGGAAAAAGAAAAAATTTAGTTTTCGACATATTAAAGTGTTTCACGAGTGTGGTGAACATGTTACGCATATTTGCGATGCGTATACGAATTTGGTTTCCAGTCATATGAAGATGTGAGAGTATTTTTAAGTTTTCTCTTTTAGTTCAAAATTTTTTTACTCAGTGGCGGATTGGGTAGGAAAATTGAAAACATCTAGATGGGTTACAGGAATTAATGTCTCACTTGAGAACGTTCATAAACTGATCTATTTTTCCCTGCTCTTGCACGATGTACCAGACGCAATAGTGAATAGCATTGATGAAAAGATTGAACCTACTTCAGACGAAGAAGAATTACTTTATGCCCAAATTGAGAAACATATGTCTAAATGTCCCACTGTAGATAGTACAATTTT
The DNA here is from genome assembly GCF_015104395.2 of Macrobrachium nipponense. Taxonomy (NCBI): domain Eukaryota; kingdom Metazoa; phylum Arthropoda; class Malacostraca; order Decapoda; family Palaemonidae; genus Macrobrachium; species Macrobrachium nipponense. The sequence continues at coordinate 35,914,938 of NC_061093.1, forward strand.
AATGGGACAGAGCCCGAAGAATAGAGTGCAAAGAGACAGAATGTTTCTCTCACCGTCTGTGTGCAAAAGTTGAATATAACAAAAGATCGATCGATCAGACGGAAGAGCAGTTGCGCTGTTTCAACTGCAATAAAACCAGGGCATCCAAAGAAATTGTGTAGGGTTAAATATTGTGGAATGTGTAAGAGCACTGATCATTATTGGCAATCTTGTCCATCTCAGATACGGAGAGATGCGAGGCCTACACCTCAAGGTTCTGGTAATTATAATGTGAGAACTTCCCAGGCAGGTCAAACCAGAGGGCAAAGGGATCGGCGAAATTTTTGGAAGCCCGATCAACAAAAAGGGTACAGGTGATTGGTACGTGCCATTGTGGTCTCGTGGGGGACGCCCCAGAGCCCAGGCCTATAGTTTATGGAACAGTAGGGGATGTGGATATCCCGATATTTATAGACTCGGGTGCGTCTATAAATTTAATGGACTATAATTTGTATCAATCCATGTTTTCCAATTACCCTTTGCAACCCTCAAGGGAGACGGTGTGTGATGTGCAAGATTAAATACCTGGGTTGTGTTCAAATACAGTTTACTCTCGGTGACAGAGTACTAACAGAACCATTTTTGGTAATGAAAGGAATTGCGTTGGGCAACAGACTTTTGCTGGGTCATCCTGTGTGTAGAAGACACAAGATTTCAATCCATGCGGGTGTTAATGGGATAACAGTCGGGATACCTGGTGTTTTTCTGCCTTATGAGGACGTGATTAGAACGGAGGACATGGAGATTATTGAAAAAGGAGATGTGCTTGGTGATATTAATGGCGGTGATACGAGTGTTACGGAGAAAGGTAATATTAAAAACCCACACATTGGTGATATGGGAAATGATTACGGGGGTTCTATCATAGTTCACGGTGAAAAAATTGTGGTGATGTTGATACTAATATTGATATTATTTCTTGATACTAACAATGCTGGGGAGGATACTGGGGGTGGTAATGTGTATGGGGTGGTGAAAAAGGGGAGATACTAACCACAAATATAGGGGTTGTTTTATCTGAAGATATTGTGTTACTACCTGGTTCAAAGACTATGGTAAAAGTCAAATTGGAAGGTAGTGAGAAAAACCTATGGATGTGTGTGTTATTGAAAACAGCGAGAGGCTTAAAGGGGTTATTAGCACGGCATCAGTGAACAGTGTATCCATGGATAGGACCACGTGGTTGGAGTTATTAATCTATAATGATACAGTTAGGAGATACAGAACAATACATATACATTGGATTTCTAAGATTGGAGTCGTGATACTGGTTCAGTGGCTATTGTAGAGGGGAAACCTGAGTTTTCAGAGGGAGAAATGCAATCAAGGAAACAGATATTTAGAGAACATTTAGCTAATGGCGGATTATAGTGAACATGTTGAAGCGATAAGCAAGCTCTTGGCAGAATTTGGGGATACGGTAGCCTTACAAGGTGATAAATTGGGGTTTACTAATGTGTTAGAGCATAAGGCAAATTTGGAGAGTGGCACAAAAACCTATTTATATTCCTGCATATCGCATACCTTTCCAAAATCAGAGAAACAGGTAGAAAAAGAGGTCAATAAGATGGGAGAAAGAAAAAGGAATCATTAGACCTAGCGTGGGTCTCCTTACAACTTTCCCTTGTTAGCGGTGCCTAAGAAGGACGGTTCTCTCCGTGTATGCATCGATTTTAGACGTTTGAATGAAAAGACGATCCCTGACTGCTATCCAGTCGCATGCATACAGATCATTTTGTTGAAATCGGGGGACATAATATTTATAGCTCAATTGATTTTGCACAGGGTTTTTGCAGGTCCTTCTTAGTGAAAAAGTAGCAAGGATATACCGCTTTTTCAGTGCCCAAGGGACACCACGAATTTACGCGATGCCTGATGACCTTTACCAGGCTGGTGAACACAGTTTTGCACGGGCAGAAATGTTTTGTGTATATGGATGACATCCTGGTCACAACAGACACCATCGCGCAACAACTGGAAGTGCTTACAGAAGTACTTAGGAGGCTTAGATTAGCAGGGTAGAAAATTAAGCTAGCCAAGTGTTCGTTCTTGAAAAAGCAAATCACATGTCTAGGCCATGTCATATCTAAGGAAGGGGTTAGAGTAAATGACGATAGTCAAAGCAATAGCAAATTTTCGCACCCCAGATCAAAGAAAGAGATTAAGTCATTCCTGGGTATCGCCGTTTTCTTCAGGAGTTTGTGAAAGAGTTCTCTAATATAGCAGCTCCCCTAACTGATGTATTGCGGGAAGACGTTCAATTTCAATGGAAGGAACACTAGGCGGAGAGTTTTCAAAAGCTCAAGGATGCGCTAATGAATCCCCCTGTTTTGAAGTTTCCAGATTTTAGAAAACCTTTCACATTAGTGACTGTTGCAAGCCAGGAAGGTATAGGTGCTTGCCTTATGCAAAAGTTTGATGTGAAATTCTATCCCATAGCCTTTTATAGCAGGAAGTTCAGGACAAAGGGCAGCAACGAGAGATCAATGGCCACCATAGATAAAGAAGCCTTTGCAATAGTATTGAGCTTAGTTCATTTTAAAATGTTATTGATGGGGAATAAAGTAGAAGTTATTACAGACCACAAGCCATTATTAGATCTTTTTAATAAACCCGAATTGTCTCCTAACAGAGCTCGATGGTTTTTAACTATCAGAGATTTTGATGCAAGAAAAACTCAAATATATATATGATGAGGTTCGCGCTAAATACATTTGGAAAAACATGGGGTGGGTTAAAATGTGGAAAATTTTGTAAGGAATTGTACGGTGTGCAACGCATGTAAGCCTGCAAGGATAACTTCATGCAAATTGGGATCGGATCCTATACCGAGTAGACCTTTTCAGAGAATACATATGGATATCCTGGGGAATTTTTGTGAGTCTAGGTATGCGAACAAGTACTTGTTAGTGATAATAGATGAACTTACAAGGATAGTAGACATTTTCCCACTTAAGCATAAAAACGGTCGAAGAAGTAGCCATAGCGTTTTTCAATGGTATCATTTGCAGATATGGCTCACCCGAAGTTCTATTGACCGACAATGGTAGAGAATTTGTGAACAAAATTTGGAATGTTTAGCGGAAGTCATGGGGATACAGAAAGTAACTATTATTCCATACAGACCTGAGGCTAATGAGATGTGCGAACGAGCAAACAGGAAAGTGCTCGAGGCTCTCAGGAAAACTGAAGGTGGTAATGATAAGAATTGGGACAGATATGGTAATGTTGTTAGACATAGTATTAACACTATGGTTAGTGATTCCATTAAATGTCTCCATTTGAAGCTTTGTTTGGTTGTCCAGCATGAGGCACATTTGATTTGCTAACTATACTCATCATGGGGAGGATACGATCGAGGCGTTGGTATCCAACAGCGAGAGAGACATGCTTGTCTCAACCGTAATCTCGAATCCACAACCAGAGATATGGTACAGAAGAGTAATAGTAAAACACCTGATCCCAAGATCAATGTTGGAGACAAGGTATTTTCAAAACTTAATGTGAGAAATGAACTAAATTACAAATTAGGCCATAAGTTTGAAGGTCCTTTTAAAGTCACTGAAGAGAAAATTGGAAACAGATTTGTAGTCTTAGAGGGAAAAAACAGGTCGGTCGAGGTTAACACATTTCTCGAAATTGAAAGGAATTGGTTGTGGTGATTATATATTGTCGCACAATTCCATTTTTTTTCTCTTTTATTTCCGTCTACTTGTTTTTTTTCTTATTCACAAATCTGCTGCATTTTGGCGTAAGATTTTGCGGTTAATATTGTATGTGGGAAGTTGTTTGGTAATACGGCAAATTTTTGTTTTAGCTGAAAAACATAATGATAAACATTCCACGGAAATGTATCATGTTAGGGGATTCTTTTCTGGTCGTTTCTGGTCGATGGGATTGCTGTGGTAGCAAATTCCGTAACGGTACGTATTACATTTTTGGGAATAATATTGCATTATGCATATGTTTTCCTCTCTTGGGTGCGTTTGTAATGAGGAAGGTCGATTATTTTTTTTTATTATTATTATTACTTGATGTAAATGTCGTCCAAGAGAATTAGATAACTGACATGTTTTTTTTTTTTCTTTTTTTTTTTCTTGTTTTTTTGTCAGATGCTGAATTATTGCTTAATCATCGCCCTGGGGTTGATGGCGCTTGCAAAGGCAAAAGTATGTCTGGGTCCTGGAGTGCTTATTGAGGAAGACCACTTAGTATGGTTGTCATCTGATACATTTAACAATTAAGTATCGAGTTCGAGAGCCTGGTTCAGCCATATTGGAACTCGAGGAATTGCGAAGCAAAGTTGAAGGACTGGCAAACACGTTAAGCGAACTTGAGTCTACAAGAAATCTGTCAGCATCACTGTGACGTCTTTTAGCAGAAATAAAAATAACTTCAAACAGGGTACAAGGCAAGATCGTGGAAACACTCACTTGGGTCCCAGAGACAAAGCCAGTTGAGGAGGGGGAGGCCCGTCTAGAAGACAGGAAAGGGCAGTGCAGCTGTTGGCGGCCGGAGGTGTAGCTATTGCAGCCATAGCTGAGGTAGCAATAACGAGTTTGGTTAAGGTTGGGATATTAGAGGCGGAGCTCGCCGAACATGGCAAAGCTCTGAATTCTCTAAGAGGGAGAACTGAGAAATTAGAAAACTGATTTAATGAGTTGAGGAAATCAAGTAACATATTACACGCGTCAGTAAAAGGAGTCCGGGAGGACCTAGATGTCACCATTACGTTTTTCACTATACACACTACACTGTTGAACGTTGAAAGAGAAACAGAATCTTTGTTGAATGAGATTAAAAGCCAAGTGGAAGCAGTTGTAGCAGCTTCGCGGGGGAAAATTTCAGGGGAAATGTTGCCATTGGGAACTTTGGAGTCAACCTTAAAAGACGCAGCATATGAATGGGGGTCAAATATTATTTTTACTGGAGATTTACTTTATAGATACTATGGGATTTTAAAGGTGCAGTTATCAGATAAGGGGCTACTTGTTGACATACAGTCAGTGATGAAAAACCGTTTCACATTTCCTAGTTCTTTCCAGGGGTTGGTAGTGGTTTGGACAGGGGTAGAGAGAGAAGTGTGAAATGTATCTCTTTACTTAATATTGCTTTTGAAAAGAGAGAAGTGTGAAGTGTATCTCTTTACTTAATATTATGTTATGTATCTTTATTACAGATGGGCTCTATTCCATGATATTAGAGACGGGATTCTCTATCCTGACTAATACAATGAAACAATTGACATTTTGGGTCTGGGAGTGAATACTTAGCCAGGAGAGTGGAATGATAACTTATTAGTTTTCTTTGTGGGGCAGACTTGGGTTTTATCACTATGACTTATTAATCAATTTGTTTTATTTTATGTTCATTAACGATTTTTTTTCATTTTTTATTTTTTTTATATGAGTGTGTTCGATTTTTGGACTTGATAGGTACATATATCATATTCATTAAAACGGCAAGCAAATAAAAAGCTAAAATTTTTTTTTTTTTTACATTGAAAGGCTTTTGATCAAAGATAATATTTGTTACTTGATGAAAGATTTGTTTCATATGAATTTCTATTGCAATTATAGATACCAGGAAGTATTTTGGTAACATCACGCCTACTACAAATGTTGTATGATAGTCTATATGTTTGTCCATATTTTCGTGCGCTATAGAAATCCGAACCACTTGACTGACCTAGACGAAATTGGGCACGTGGCCACCATTTGACCCAATTTAGATAATAGGTAGATAATAAGGTAGGGTTAGGTTTTGAAAACCCATTTACCCCCGCCCCCCCTCCCCCTCCAGCAATCCCCTCCCCCTTCCCCTTCCCTTCGCAAACTTATGTGGTAACTGCTTAATCTAAAACAGGTTGTTGTTTTTTATGAATATTGCGTTTGTCACAGTGGTTCCTTAGGTATTAGATTGGGTAGAGATTTAATACCTATCTCTTTTCATTAAATTAAAAGAACGTGGCCTTTGGAAAAGATTTGGCATGTGAATAGAAACTGCACAATATCAATTTACACTTTGCCACTCACCTTTGCTGATGAACCCCATAAGATAATCAGAAAGATCTTATATTCCCTTTTCTGTCATGATGTCAAAATCTGTAATATAAAAACAAAAGATGAAATAAATATAATTTGCACAAGGAAAATCTCAATTAAAATGAGACCTAAATAAAATGAGCGATCTCAGGAAACTTTCGGATATAATTTCTGATTTTAACAATTTTTTTCTCAGCATACAGCTCATTTAACAGTGATTTCGTCTCATAAGTTAGAATTGAGTTACCTGAATTACGTGAGATGCTTAAGATGTAAACTATAAAATAAAGACTGACTTATTAACTAACAGTCTGATAAAGGCGGGTTTTCTAATTTGATGTCAGTTTAGAGTAGAAATATAACAATCACGTCGCATAAAGTATAATAATTATTCTTTAATAAAAGAAATTAATCTGAGGTACAAACATTTTGAGCAAATTGCAGGTAAATATTTAGAAACGTTTTCTTGTTTGTTTTCCAAAATAACGAAAAGGTCCTCAAAAATATTTGACAATTTAAAAAAAAGGCAATATTCAAAAAAATACCTAACCATTTCATTACCGATAAAATATTGCTGCAGTAAGAGTGCATTTTATACAATATTTATAAACCCACACTTTTCTCCACAATATTTGTTTTGCTTCAAATCCCTCCCGATATTGGATCTAGATTCCATGAATTCTAGATTCACTTTGGTTCTCTCATCATATTTCCTTTCCAGTCTACTGCTGCATATAAAGCGATTTTCACGCTCCCCTCTGTTGTTTTTTGACAGTTTTATCGGCTTACTGGAGTTTATGGTAATATCACTAGAGATTGTTTCCCTCTCTCTCTCTCTCTCTCTTAAAAAACCCTCTCCTCTCTCTCACTCTCTCTCTCGCCTCTCGTTTCTCTCCTTCTCTTCCTCTCTCTCTCTCTCTCTCTTCTCTCTCTTCATTGCACGCAAAGATGCACTAAAAAAAAAAAAAAAAGATTGGTTTATTTTACTTTAATAGCTATATCCAAACATGCACTAAAATAAAATAGGGATTAGTTTATTTTACTTTTAATAGCTATATCCAAACATGCACTAAACTAGGGGTTAGTTGTTTATTTTTACTTTAACAGCTATATCCAAACATGCACTAAAATAGGGATTAGTTTATTTAACTTCAAAAGGTATTTCCAAAACATGCGCTAAAATAGGGATTAGTTTATTTCACTTCAATAGCTATATCCAAACTGCACTAAATAGGGAACATTTAGGTTATTTTACTTTAATTAGCTTTAATTTTCCAAAAACCATGCATCTTAAAACTAGGGTTAGTTTATTTTACGTTAACGCTATAATCCAAAAACAGCACTAAAATAGGGATTAGTTTATTTTAACTTCAAAGGGTATTTCCAAACCATGCGCTAAAATAGGGAGTTAGTTTATTTTCACCTTCAATAGCTATATCCAAACATGGCACTAAAATAGGGATTAGTTTTTTATTTTACTTTAATAGTTATATCCAAACATGCACTAGAAATAGGGATTAGTTTATTTTACTTTAATAGTTATATCCAAACATGCGCTGAAATAGGGATTAGTTTACTTTACTTTAATAGCTATATCCAAACATGCACTAAAGTAGGGATTAGTTTATTCTACTTTAATAGTTTATATCCAAATATTCACTAAAATAGGGATTAGTTTATTTTACTTTAATAGCTATATCCAAACATGCACTAAAATAGGGATTAGTTTTATTTTACTTCAATAGCTATATCCAAACATGCACTAAAATAGAGATTAGTTTATTTTACTTTAATAGATATCCAAACATGCACTAAAATAGGGATTAGTTTATTTTTACTTTAATAGTTTATATCCAAACATGAGCTAAAATAGGGATTAGTTTACTTTACTTTAATAGCTATATCCAAACATGCACTAAAATAGGGATTAGTTTATTTTACTTCAATGGCTATATCCAAACATGTGCTAAAATAGTGATTAGTTTACTTTACTTCAATAGCTATATCCAAACATCCACTAAAATAGGAATTAGTTTTTATTTTTAGCTTTAATAGCTATATCCAAACATGCACTAAAATAGGGATTAGTTTATTTTACTCAATAAGCTATATCCAAACATGCGCTAAAATAGGGATTATTTTTCTTACTTCAATGCTATATCCAAACATGGCACTAAAATAGGGATTAGTTTATTTTATTTCATAGCTATAAAAATCCAAATTTTACACTAAAATAAAGAGGGATTAGTTTATTTTACTTTAATAAGAGAATTCCCCAAACGCACTAAAATAGGGAATTAGTTTTATTTTACTTCAATAGCTATATCCAAACAGGCACGAACAAAATAGGGATTAGTTTACTTTACTTCAATAGATTTTAACTATCCACACATGCACTAAAATAGGATTTGTTTTATACTTCAATAGCTTATATCAAAACATTGACTTACTCAGTTAGTTTACTTACTTCAATAGCTATTCAAACATGCACTAAAATAGGGATTAGTTTATTTTATTTTTCAATAGCTATATCCAAAAATGCACTAAAATAGAGATTAGTTATTTTTACTTTAATAGATATATCCAAACATGCACTAAAATAGGGATTAGTTTATTTTACTTTCAATAGCATATCCAAAAAGCACTAAAATAGAGATTAGTTTATTTTACTTTAATAGATATATCCAAACCTGGTGTATTATGTTACACACCCGGCATCATATTGTAAACATAAAAACAATCACGACAATAAGGATAACTGGGAGAAAAGGGGATGAAGATTATATTTTTGATGATGATCCATATGATTAATGATTAATTATCAATAATGAATGTCAATGCCTCACCCAGGTCCCTTAAACAAAAACCAAAAACAGCAATAATTAGACATTAATTACAATTCGATATGGTATAACTTATGGAACATAAAATTTAATTTGTAAGAGTGTAACGAACCAAAAGGTTTCATTCTATTCTCGATTTTCTCTGTAAAATCGCAGTCTGGAATGGAACATAAAACAGAAAAGAAAGTAAAATAAGGTATGTATTCCACACTCGGTACCCGCTAATCCTAGAAGAATGAAAATGATACTAGGAGGGGGTGCTACACTCCAATG